>NW_022589728.1:2870822-3020153 GCF_004348235.1 Phoca vitulina | reverse complement strand
GAGTCTATTTTTGTGTGTGGTGTAAGGAAATGGTCCAGTTTCATTCTTCTGCATGTGGCTGTCCAATTTTCCCAACACCATTTGTTGAAGACACTGTCTTTTTTCCATTGGACATTCTTTCCTGCTTTGTCAAAGATTAGTTGACCATAGAGTTGAAGGTCCATTTCTGGGCGCTCTATTCTGTTCCATTGATCTATGTGTCTGTTTTTGTGCCAGTACCATACTGTCTTGATGATGACAGCTTTGTAGTAGAGCTGGAAGTCCGGAATTGTGATGCCGCCAGCTTTGCTTTTCTTTTTCAGCATTCCTCTGGCTATGCGGGGTCTTTTCTGGTTCCATACAAATTGTAGGATTATTTGTTCCATTTCTTTGAAGAAAGTGGATGGTATTTTGATGGGGATTGCATTGAATGTGTAGATTGCTCTAGGTAGGATTGACATCTTCACAATATTTGTTCTTCCAATCCATGAGCATGGAACGTTTTTCCATTTCTTTGTGTCTTCCTCAATTTCTTTCATGAGTATTTTATAGTTTTCTGAGTACAGATTCTTTGCCTCTTTGGTTAGATTTATTCCTAGGTATCTTATGGTTTTGGGTGCAATTGTAAATGGGATCGACTCCTTAATTTCTCTTTCTTCTGACTTGTTGTGGTGTATAGGAATGCCACTGACTTCTGTGCATTGATTTTATATCCTGCCACTTTACTGAATTCCTGTATGAGTTCTAGCAGTTTTGGGGTGGAGTCTTTGGGATTTTCCACATAAAGTATCATATCATCTGCAAAGAGTGAGAGTTTGACTTCTTTGCCAATTTGGATGCCTTTGATTTCTTTTTGTTGTCTGATTGCTGTGGCTAGGACTTCCAATACTATGTTGAATAGCAGTGGTGATAGTGGACATCCCTGCCACGTTCCTGACCTTAGGGGGAAAGCTCTCAGTTTTTCCGCATTGAGAATGATATTCGCTGTAGGTTTTTCATAGATGGCTTTTATGATATTGAGGTATGTACCCTCTATGCGTATACTCTGAAGAGTTTTGATCAAGAAAGGATGCTGTACTTTGTCAAATGCTTTTTCTGCATCTATTGAGAGGATCATATGATTCTTGTTCTTTCTTTTGTTAGTGTATTGTATCATGTTGATTGATTTGCGGATGTTGAACCAACCTTGCAGCCCAGGGATAAATCCGACTTGGTCGTGGTGAATAATCCTTTTAATGTACTGTTGGATCCTATTGGCTAGTATTTTGGTGAGAATTTTTGCATCCATGTTCATCAGGGATATTGGTCTGTAATTCTCCTTTTTGATGGGGTCTTTGTCTGGTTTTGGGATCAAGGTAATGCTGGCCTCATAAAATGAGTTTGGAAGTTTCCCTTCCATTTTTATTTTTTGGAACAGTTTCAGAAGGATAGGTATTAATTCTTCTTGAAATGTTTGGTAGAATTCCCCTGGGAAGCCATCTGGCCATGGGCTTTTGTGTTTTGGGAGATTTTTGATGACTGCTTCTATTTCCTTAGTAGTTATAGGTCTGTTCAGGTTTTCTATTTCTTCCTGGTTCAGTTTTGGTAGTTGATACATCTCTAGGAATGCATCCATTACTTCCAGGTTATCTAATTTGCTGGCATAGAGTTGCTCATAATATGTTCTTATAATTGTTTGTATTTCTTTGGTGTTGGTTGTGATTTCTCCTCTTTTATTCATGATTTTGTTGATTTGGGTCATTTCTCTTTTCTTTTTGATAAGTCTGGCCAGGGGCTTATCAATCTTGTTAATTCTTTCAAAGAACCAGCTCCTAGTTTCGTTGATCTGTTCTACTGTTCTTTTGGTTTCTATTTCATTGATTTCTGCTCTGATCTTTATTATTTCTCTTCTCCTGCTGGGTTTAGGCCTTATTTGCTGTTCTTTCTCCAGCTCCTTTAGGTGTAGGGTTAGGTTGTGTACTTGAGACCTTTCTTGTTTCTTGAGAAAGGCTTGTATTGCTATATACTTTCCTCTTAGGACCGCCTTTGCTGTATCCCAAAGATTTTGAATAGTTGTGTTTTCATTTTCATTGGTTTCCATGAATTTTTTAAATTCTTCTTTAATTTCCTGGTTGACCCATTCATTCTTCAGTAGGATGCTCTTTAGCCTCCATGTATTTGAGTTCTTTCCGACTTTCCTCTTGTGATTGAGTTCTAGTTTCAAAGCATTGTGGTCTGAAAATATGCAGGGGATGATCCCAATCTTCTGGTACCAGTTGAGACCTGATTTATGACCTAGGATGTGATCTATTCTGGAGAATGTTCCATGGGCACTAGAGAAGAATGTGTATTCCATTGCTTTGGGATGGAATGTTCTGAATATGTCTGTGAAGTCCATTTGGTCCAGTGTGTCATTTAAAGTCTTTATTTCCTTGTTGATCTTTTGCTTAGACGATCTGTCCATTTCAGTGAGGGGGGTGTTAAAGTCCCCCACTATTATTGTATTGTTGTCAATGTGTTTCTTTGCTTTTGTTATTAATTGCCTTATGTAATTGGCTGCTCCCATGTTAGGGGCATAGATATTTACAATTGTTAGATCTTCTTGTTGGATAGACCCTTTAGGTATGATATAGTGTCCTTCCTCATCTCTTATTACAGTCTTTGGTTTAAAATCTAATTTGTCTGATATAAGGATTGCCACCCCAGCTTTCTTTTGGTGTCCATTAGCATGGTAAATGGTTTTCCACCCCCTCACTTTCAATCTGGGGGTGTCTTTGGGTCTAAAATGAGTCTCTTGCAGACAGCATATCGATGGGTCTTGTTTTTTAATCCAATCTGATAGCCTGTGTCTTTTGATTGGGGCATTTAGCCCATTTACATTCAGGGTAACTGTTGAAAGATAGGAATTTAGTGCCATTGTATTGCCTGTAAAGTGACTGTTACTGTATATTGTTTGTGTTCCTTTCTGGTCTATGTTGCTTTTAGGCTCTCTCTTTGCTTAGAGGACCCCTTTCAAGATTTCTTGTAGGGCTGGTTTTGTCTTTGCAAATTCCTTTAGTTTTTGTTTGTCCTGGAAGCTTTTTATCTCTCCTTCAATTTTCAATGACAGCCTAGCTGGATATAGTATTCTTGGCTGCATATTTTTCTCATTTAGTGCTCTGAATATGTCCTGCCAGTCCTTTCTGGCCTGCCAGGTCTCTGTGGATAAGTCTGTTGCCAATCTAATGTTTCTACCATTGTAGGTTACATATCTCTTCTCCCGAGCTGCTTTCAGGATTTTCTCTTTGTCTCTGAGACTCGTAAGTTTTACTATTAGATGTCGGGGTGTTGACTTATTTTTATTGATTTTGAGTGGGGTTCTCTGTGCTTCCTGGATTTTGATGCCTGTTTCCTTCCCCAAATTAGGGAAGTTCTCTGCTATAATTTGCTCCATTATACCTTCTGCCCCTCTCTCTCTTTCTTCTTCTTCTGGGATCCCAATTATTCTAATGTTGTTTCGTCTTATGGTATCGTTTATCTCTTGAATTCTGCCCTCGGGATCCAGTAGTTCTTTATCTCTCTTTTTCTCAGCTTCTTGATTTTCCATCATTTGGTCTTCTATCTCACTGATTCTTTCTTCTGCCTCATTTATCCTAGCAGTTAGCGCCCCCATATTGATTGCACCTCATTAATAGCCTTTTTGATTTCTACTTGGTTAGATTTTAGTTCTTTTACTTCTCCAGAAAGGGTTTCCCTAATAACTTCCATGCTTTTTTCAAGCCCAGCTAGTATCTTTAAAGTGATGTTTCTGAACGCTAGATCTGACATCGTACTAATGTCCGTATTGAGTAGGTCCCTGGCAGTCGGTACTACCTCTTGTTCTTTTTGTTGAGGTGATTTTTTCCGTCTTGTCATTTTGTGCAGAGGAGAATAGATTAATGAGAGAACAAAATGCTAGCAGGGTAACAACGTCCCCAGAAAATATACTCTAAACAAATCAGAAAAGACCTGAAGCAGTGGGAAAAGAAAGGGAAAGAGAGAAAAAAGAAAAAGAAAGGAAAAAAGAAAAAAGAAAAAGATAAAGATAAAGTTAAAAACAAACAAAAGCAGAACAAAACAAAACAAAACAAAAACAGAATGTGACCAAATATGATCAGGGTGGTTTATAGATCAGTGCCGCACACTAGATTTTGGGTGTATTTTGGTCTGTTAAAAGAAAGTCCCTCCCAAAATTTTAAAGAAAGAAAAACTTATATATGTACAAAAATAAGGGTTGATATGATGAAGGGATGGAATATGACTGTAAAGATGGAAATTATAAAAAATTTTATAAAAGGATTTGATAAGTTGTTTGAAAAAAGAAAGAAGAGGATTTAAAAAAAAAAAAAGAAAGAAAAAAGGGAGAGAATTTGATCAGGCAGGGGAGTAGAAAAAACCATACACTAGAGATTTAGAGTATATCTCAAGATTTTAAAGAGAGAACAATTTGTATATATATGCCAAAAATACGGGTAACTACTATGAAGGGATAGAATATGACTTTAAAAATGAAAAATAAAAATGTTTTTTTTAAAAAAAGGGATTGATAAGATGTTGGTTGAAAAACGGAAAAAGAAAAATTCAAAAAAAAAGAAAAAAAGAAAAAAAGACAGTTAAAAAAAATAATTTACTTTGAAAGACTACAGAATCATGGTAAAAAAGCCATGAATTCTATGTGCAGTATTCCCCTAGCGCTGGAGTTCTGCCGTTCTCATTGATCGGTAAACCTGGTCTTGGCTGGCTGTTCTCACTGATCTTCTGGGGGAGGGGCCTGTTGCCGTGGTTCCCAAACATGTTTGCCGGAGGCAGAATTGCCCCGCCCTTGCCGGTCCGGGCTATGTAATCTGCTGGGGTTTGCTCTCCGGAGCTTTTGTTCCCTGCAAGCTTTCCGTACAGCTTTGGAGGCGGAGAGTGAAAATGGCGGCCTCCCAGTCTCCGCCCCGGAGGAGCCGAGAACTCGGGGTCCTGCTCCTCAGCGAGCCCCCAGAGAAAAGCAGTCAGTCACTCCCGTCTCCCCGGTCTCCGGCCACACTCCGCGCTCACCCGGCCTGTGACCGCGCCTTTCTATCTGGCACCCGACCCCGGGTGGAGTCTCCAAACCCAGCAGATCCCCGCGGTGCGCTCCCGCACCTCTCGTCCCGGGGGAAGAAGGTGAGTCTCCCCGGATCTGCCGCTTGTTGGGTCCCTGCTGGAGGAGCAGTGGCCCGACTGTGCCGTGGATCACGGTTTATAGCAACCCCGAGCTGAGAGCCCACGCCTGGGCTCTGTCTCTGCAGCCGGCTTCCCTGCTCCGATACCTGGGAGCTCTGCCGCACTCAGGCACTCCCGGTCTTTCTGTGACCCCGAGGGTCCTGAGACCACACTGTCCCATGAGGGTTCCACCCACCACTTCACCACCAGAGTGACGTCCCTCAGCGGAGCCGACTTCTAAAAGTTCCGATTTTGTGCTCCGTGGCTCTATCACTTGCCAGAAGCAGCGGAAGGAGGCCCCTCCCCCGCCGTCTATCCTCCCGAATAACGCCTCGGATTCACTTCTCCGCACGTCCTACCTTCCAGAAAGTGGTCGCTTTTCTGTTCAGAGAGTTGTTGCTATTCTTTTCTTTGATCTTCTGTTGAGTTCGTAGGTGTTCAGAATGGTTTGATCCCTATCCAGCTGAATTCCTGAGAGGAGACGAAATCCAGGTCTTCTACTCCCGTGACTTTGATTTGTATTTCCCTGATGATGAGTGATGTGGAGTATGTTTTCATGTGTCTGTTGGCCATTTGCATGTCTTCTTTGGAGAAGTGTCTGTTCAGGTCTTCTGCCCATTTCTTGACTGGATTATTTGTTTTTGGATGTTGAATTTGGTAAGTTCTTTATATATCTTAGATATCTGATATGTCATTTGTGAATATCTTTTCCCATTCCATAGGTTGCCTTTTAGTTTTGTTGACTATTTCCTTTGCTGTGCAGAAGCTTTTTATCTTGATGAAGTTCCAATAGTTCATTTTTTGCTCCTGTTTCCTTTGCCTTTGGACATATGTCTAGCAAGAAGTTGCTGAGGCTGATGTTGAAGAGTTTACTGCCTGTGTTCTTCTCTAGGATTTTGATGGATTCCTGTGTCACATTTAGGTCTTTCATCCATTTTGAGTTTATCTTTGTGTATGGTGTAAGAGAATGGTCTGGTTTCATTCTTCTGCATGGGGCTGTCCAATTTTCCAGGCACCATTTGTTGAAGAGACTGTCTTTTTTCTATTGGGTATTCTTTCCTGCTTTGTCAAAGATTAGTTGACCATAGAATTGAGGGTCTATTTCTGGGCTCTCTGTTCTGTTCCATTAATCTATGTGTCTTTTTTTTGTGACAGTACCATACTGTCTTGATGATTACAGCTTTATAATAGAGCTTGAAGTCTGGAATTGTAATGCCACCAGCTTTGGTTTTCTTTTTCAACAATTACTTTGGCTATTCAGGGTGTTGACTGGTTCCATACAAATTTTAGGATTATTTGTTCCAGTTCTGTGAAAAAAGTTGATGGCATTTTGATAAGGATTGCATTGAATGTGTAGATCGCTCTAGGTAGCACAGACATTTTAACAGTATTTATTCTTCCAGTTCATGAGCATGGAATGTTTTTCCATCTCTTTGTGTCTTCCTCAATTTCTTTCATAAGTGTCCTGCAGTTTTTAGAGTACAGATCCTTTACCTCTTTGGTTAGGTTTACTCCTAGGTATTTTCTGGTTTTTGGTGCAATTATAAATGGGATCAATTCCTTAATTTCTCTTTCTTCAGTTTCATTGTTAGTGTATAGAAATGCAACTAATTTCTGTGCATTGATTTTGTATCCTCACACATTGCTGAATTGCTGTATGAGTTCTAGCAATTTTGGGATGAAGTGTTTGGGTTTTCCACGTGAAGTATCGTGTCATCTGCAAAGAGTGATAGTTTGATTTCTTCCTTGCCAATTTGAATGCCTTTTATTTCTTTTTGTTGTCTGATTGCTGAGGCTAGGCCTTTCAACCTCAAATACTTCAAACCTTCCAGCATTTGGAGGTTAAAGAGCATCTTACTAATGAATGAGTGGGTCAACCAGGAAATTAGAGGAGAATTTTAAAAATTCATAGAAACTAATAAAAATGAAAACACAACAGTTCAAAACCTTTGGGATACAGCAAAGGCAGTCCTAAGAGGGAAGTACATTGCAATACAAACCTCTCTCAAAAAATTAGAAAAATCTCAGATGCACATGCTTACCTTACACCTAAAGGAGCTGGAGAAAGAACAGCAAATAAAGTTTAAACACAGCAGGAGAAGAGAAATAATAAAGATTAGAGCAGAAGTCAATGAAATAGAAACCAGAAGAACAGTAGAACAGATCAACACAACTAGAAGCTGGTTCTTTGAAAGAATTAATAAGATTGATAAACCCATGGCCAGATTTATCTAAAAGAAAAGAGAAAGGACCCAAATTAATAAAATCATGAATGAAAGAGGAGAGATCGCGACCAATACCAAGGAAATACAATCAATTTTAAGAATATATTATCAGCAACTATATGCCAACAAATTAGGCAATTTGCAAGAAATGGATGCATTCCTGGGAGCTTATTAACTACTAAAACTGAAACAGGAAGAACTAGAAGATCTGAACTGACCCATAACCAGCAAGGAATTTGAAGCAGTAATCAAAAACCTCCCAAAAAAACAAGAGTCCAGGGCCAGATGACTTTCCATGTGAATTCTTCCAAACATTTAAAGAAGAAATAATACCTATTCTACTGAAGCTATTTCAAAAAATAGAAATGGAAGGAAAACTTCCAAACTCATTCTATGAGGCCAGCATTACCTTGATCCCAAAACCAGACAAAGACCCCATCAAAAAGGATAATTATGGACCAGTATCCCTGATGAACATGGATATCAAAATACCCACCAAGATAATAGCCAATGTACTCCAACAATACATTATGAGGATTATTCACCACGACCAAGTGGGATTTATTCCTTTGATACAAGCGTTGTTCAACATTTGCAAATCAATCAACGTGATTCATCCCATTAATAAAAGAAAGGACAAGAATCATATGATCCTCTCAATTGATAACAGAAAAAGCATTGGACAAAATACAGCATCTTTTCTTGATTATAACTCTTCACAGTGTAGGGAGAGGGAACATACTTCAATATCATAAAAGCCAGATATCTACAAAAAGCCCACAGTGAATATCATTCTCAATGGGAAAAAACTGAAAGCTTTTCCCTTAAGGTCAGGAACATGACAAGGATGCCCACTCTCACCACTGTCGTTCAACATTGTACTAGAAGTCATATGTTTCTAATAATTTATCAATTTATTTTAGATTATCCAATTTATTGGCATATAATTGTTGTTCATAGTAGTTTCTCATAATTCTATGTATTCCTATGGCATAAGTTGTAATGCCTCTTCTTTCTTATTATATTTGGGGCTTCTACTTTTTTCTTAGTCTAGCTAATGTTTGTCAATTTTATCTTTTCAAAAAGCCTGCTCTTAGTTTTACTGATATTTTCTATTGTTTTCCTTATCTCTATATTATTTATTTCCACTCTGATCCTGTTATTTCCTTCCCTTTGCTAACTTTGCCCTTAATTTGTTCTCCTTTTTGTGGTGCCTTGAAGTATAAGGTGAGATTATTTATTAGAGTATGTATCTGTTTTTAACGTATGCATTTATTACTATAAAATTCCCTCATGGGGTTGTTTTTGCAGCATCCTATCATGTTTGGTATGTTGTGCTCCATTTTCATTTGTTTCAAGATATTTCTTTCTTTTTTATTTAAAGATTTTTATTTGTTTATTCGACAGAGATAGAGAGAGAGCACAAGTAGGCAGAGCGGCAGACAGAGGGAGAGGGAGAAGCAGGCTCTTCGCTGAACAGGGAGCCTGATGTGGGGCTCGATCCCAGGACCCTGGGATCATGACCTGAGCCGAAGGCAGCCGCTTAACCAACTGAGCCCCAAGATATTTCTACTTTAAGATGTTTTTTTAAATTAAGTTTTTACTTTTAATTCCAATATAGTTAACATATAGTGTTATATTAGTTTCAGGTATATAATATAGTCATCTTCAGTGCTCATCACAAGCATACTCTTAATCCCCTTCACCTATTTCATCCATCACTCCACCTACCTCTCCTCTGATATTCTTTATGTTAAACAAGTACCCTCAGTTAAAGTTATTATTTTTTTCAACAAGAACATTTTTTAGAAGGGTACTTCAGAATTTGTAGTTCTAAAAATATATAGAAAACATTCCTTCCAAGAAAAAGAGAATACACATTTTTTTTCAGGTACAGAAGAATCCTGTTTAAATCACATAAAGAGACATAACAAAAATTACAAATTTAAGAAGACTGAAATCATACCAAGTATTTTTCCAACTACAATGGTACAAAACTAAAGATCAGCAATAAAATAAAGCTGGAAAATCTAAAATGTAAATGTGAAATATTTAATATGTAAATAATAAAGAACACATTGTTGCACAAGCAATGGGTCAAACAAGAAATCAAATGGCAAATCAAAATGTGTCTCAATGCAAAAGAAAAAGAAAACACAATATTCTAAAACTTATGGGATGCAACACAAGCAGATGTTAGAGTGAAATTTATGGTATAAGTGCTTATATTAAGAAAAAATTTTAAGCAACTTAATATTATACCAGAGAAACTAGAGAAAGAACCTTAGCTGAAATTTAGTAGAGCAAGAAAAATAACAAAGAAAAATGAGCAATAAATAAAATAGAGACCAGAATAAATAATAACATACCATTGAAAGTAATGACCAGTTTTTCCAAAAAAATAAACGAAATTGGTAATGCTTTAACTATATTAAGTAACAAAAAAAAAAAAAAGGAAGAAAGAAAGAAAGAGAACACACTCAAAAATTAAAATGAAAAATGAAAGAGAAAACAATACAGCAGATAACCACAGAACTACATAAATCAGATACTTGGGGAAAAAAAATCAAACATAATTCCTAAAAATGTACAACTTACCAAGATTGAATCATAAATCTTGAATCCAAGAAATAGGAAACCTCTTTAGACCAATAACAAGAGTGAACATTGAATTAGGAATCAAAAATCTCCCAGCACAGAAAGGCCAAGACCACATGGTTTCATTGGTGAATTCTACCAAATATTTAAAAAAATAATTAATGACAACTTTTATCAAAATCTTACAAATATTAGAATAGAGTGAGCACATTCAAAATCATTCCATGAGGCCAGGACTACCCTGATACCAAAGCAGGATAGAAATAATACAAGGAAAAAAAACTGTACTTGTCTGATACAAGTATTACTTCTCCAACTTTCTTACACACATTTGCATGATAAATGTTTCTCCACTCCTACACTTTCAATCTGCAGGTGTTCTTAGGTCTAAAATGAGTCTCTTGTAAGCAGCATATAGTTGGGTCTTGTTTTTTATCCATTCTAACACTTTATGTCTTTTGATTGGAGTGTTATTCCATTTACATTCAGAGTAATTATTATTTTTTACAAGATTTATTTATTCATTCATTTTAGAGAGAGAGAGGGAGGGGGAACAGTGATAGACAGAGAGGGAGACAGAGTCTTAAGCAGACTCTGCCCTGAGCATGGAGCCTGATGTGGGGCTCATTCTCATGATCCTGAGATCATGACTTGAGCTGAAACCGAGTCAGATGCTTAACCGACTACACAACCCAGGTGTTCCTCAGAATAATTATTGATAGATACATATTTAGTGCCATTTTATTACTTGTTTGGTTGTTTCTAGGGTTTTTCTCTGTTACTTTCTAGTCTTTGTCACTTTTGGTCTTACTTTCCCATTCAAAGAGTCCCCTTTAATGTTTCTTGCAGGGCTGAGTTAGTGGTCATGAACTCCTTTAGTTTTTGTTTGTCTGGGAAAATTTATCTCCTTCTATTCTGAATGATAGTGTTGCTGGATAGAGTATTCTTGGCTGCAGGTTTTTCCCATTGCGCACTTTGAATATATCATGCCACTCTCTTCTGGCTTGCCAAGTTTCTGTTGATAAATCTCTAGGTAGCCTAATGGATCTTTCCTTGTAAGTTAGGGACTTCTTTTGTCTTGATGTTTTTAAAATTTTTTCTTTGTTGCTATATTTTGCAAATTTAATTACAATACGTCTTGTTTGCCTGCTTTTGTTAATTTTAATGGAAGTTTTCTGTACCTAAGGGATCTGGATGTCTGTTTCTTTACCCAGATTAGGGATATTTTCTGCTATTCTTGAAATAAATGTTTTGCCCCCTTTTCTCTCTATTCTTCTGGGACTCCTATAATACAAATGTTATTATGTTTGATGGAGTCTCTGAGTTCCCAAAGTCTTTTCTTGTGTTCCATAATTCTTTCTCTCTTTTGTTCAACTTCATTATTTTCCACTATTTTGTCTTGTAGGTCACTAATTTGTTCCTCTGCTTCTTCCAGACTTCTGTTCATTGGATGAAGCCTCTTTCCTATCTCATTTATTGTATTTTTCATCTCTGATTCTTTTTTAACTCTTTTATCTTTGTGGTGAGGGTCTCACTGATGTCTTCTATTCCTTTCTCAAGCCCAGAATATCCTTATGATTGTTGCTTCAAATTCTCCATCAGGCATGTTACTTATATCTGTTTCTCTACCTGTGGCCTTATCTTGTTCTTTCATTTGGGATAAATTCCTCTGTCTTGGCATTTTGTCTATGTGTCTGCCTTCTTCTTTGTGTTAGAAAAGCCAGTTATGTCTCCTGCTCCTGAAAAGTAATGGCCTTATGAAGAAGAGGTCATGTAGTGCCCAGGGTTTGGTGCTTCAGTGAGTGTCTCCAGTGTGTGCTGTGTGCACTCTGCTGTTGTGTTTTGGCTAATCTATTCTTCAAGATATTTCTTAGTCTTCCTTTTGATTTCTTCTTTGACCCATTGGTTGTTCTGGGGAATGTTGTTTAATCTACACATATTTGTGAATTTCAACTTTCCTCCTGTTACTGATTTCTAGTTTCACACCATTGTGATCAGAAAATATATTTGGTATGATTTCAATCTTAAATTTGCTAAGACTTGTTTTCTGGCAATCATATCCTGGAAAATATTCCCTGTGCACTTAGAAAGAATTTGTATTCTATTTCTGTTGGATGCAGTATTCTATCAATATCTGTTCTATTGGGTCTAAATTATAGTTCAAGTCCAATGTTTCTGAGCTGATTTTCCATTTGGATGATCTATCCATTGCTGAAAGGGGTTTACTGAAGTACTTCTTATCATTGTATTGTCTGTTTTTCCTTTCAGATCTACTAACATTTGCTTAATACATTGAAGTGTTTTGATGTTGGCTGCATATATATTTATGATTGTTAGATCCTCTTAATAAATTAATCATTTTACCATTATGCAATGATTTTCTGTGTCTCCGTTTTTTACCAATTTTGGCTAAATGCCTATTTTGTCTGACATAGGTTTAGCTATGCCCACTTTCTTTTGGTTTCCACTTGCATGGAGAATCTTGTTCCATCCCTTTGCTTTGATCATATGTGTGTTCTTAAAGCTGAAGTGAGACTATTGTATGACAGTGAGTCTTGTGTTTTCATCTCTCCTGACACTCTGTGCTTTTTAATTAGTGAATTTCATACCTTTGTGGTTAGAATAATTATTAACATGTAAGGAAAAACTAATGCCATGTTATTAATTGCTTTCTGGCTGTTTTGCAGTTCTATTGTTCCTTTTTTTCTTTACTTCTTACCTTTATGAATTGGTGATTTTCCAAGATGGTGACTCTGATTAGTTTCTTTTCTTTTCCTTTTGTACATCTTTTCTTTTTGTACATCTACTCTACAATTTTTCTTTGTGGTTACCAAGAGGCTTTCATAAAACATCTTATAAATAAAATAACCCAATTTCAGCTGAAAGTAGCTTTTGATTGCATACAAAAAGTTTACTCTTTTACTTTTCCTTTATATTTTTGCTGTCACAATTTATCTCTTTTTGTTTTGTGTATTTTTAAACAAATTATGCTAGCTATAGTTATTTTTAATACTCTTTTCCTTTAACCTTTGTACTATAGTTAAATATTAAGTTTACACTATAGTTAAGTGGTTAACACCCTATTACAGAATCAGAGTTCTCTAAATCTGACTGTATATTTACCTTTACCAGTGTGTTGTATTTTTTTCATTTTACTAAGTAACATCTTTTCATTTTAGCTTGAAGAAGTCCTTTCAACATTTCTTGCAAGGCAAGTTTAGTGGTGCTTAATTTCCTCCGTTTGTGTTTGATTGAAAGTCTTTATTTTTCCTTTATATATGAAGGGTCACTTTGCCAGACACAATATTCTCGGCAATTTTTTTCTTTCAGCATTTTGATTATATCATTCCACTCTTTCCTGGCCTGTGAAGTTTCTGCTGAGAAATCTTTTAGGTTAATAGAGCTCCAATGTAAATTACAATCTTTCATTCTCATTCTGCTTTTAGAGTTTTCTCTTTTTCTGTGAGTTTTGACAGTTTCATTTACATGTCTTGGAGAACATTATTTTGCATTGAGATGATGGGATGACCTATTACCTTCTTGAACATGAATATCCCAATCCACCTGACCCCCCCCCCCCCCGCCCTGGGTAGACATGTTCTCAGCTTTTATTTCTTTAAAGAGAATTTCACCCTTTCCCCTCCCCCCCTTCAGGAACTCCAATTATTTTAATGTTTGAATGTTTGATAATGTCCCATAGATCACATAGGCTTTCTTATTCTTTTTCATTCATTTTCTTTGTCCTCCTCTGACTGGATTATTTCTAGTCCTATCCTCTGGCTCACTCATTTTATCTTCCATTTGTTCTATTATGCTGTAGATGATCTTTATTACATTTGAAATTTCATTCATTAAATTCTTCACCTTTAGAATTTCTGTTTGGTTTCTGATTATTTCTTTCCTTTTTATTGATTTTCTCATTTTGTTCATGTTTGGTTTTCCTGACTTCATTGAAATATATTTCTTTGTTTTCTTGTAGCTTGTCAAGTTTCCTCAGAACAATTGTGGATTCTTTATCATCTAAATCATAAGATTCTGTGCCTTTGAGTTCTGTCACTAAGGGATGATTATCTTTTGGTGACCACATGTTTCTTGAGTCTTCATGTTCCTTTGAGTTTTGCATAGCTGTTTCACATATGAAGTAGCAGACACTTCTGCAGATCTTAACTAGTTATCTTTAAGTGTGGCTATTTTTTGGTGATCCTGCTTATTTTTGGCATTTTCTCCAACCTTTTATTATTTCACTTGCTCTACATTTCTTGGTCCCTCTTGTGGACAAATTATTTAGCTTGTTTGTTCCCTCTTACTCTTTACAGCTAGAAACATCTTTTTTCTAGAAGACGATGGTTTCTCCCTTGCCCACAGACCCTGGCCTGATTTTTGAGTGCATCCCCTGTCTATTGGAGCTCACTCTTGCTGCCACACTCATGAGTATGCACAAGGACCTTGCCTCAGAATTTGGGTTAGTATGGGTTTAGCACTTGGGGTATTGGGGTACCTGTGGGTCAGGTGGGGGGAATCTTCAGGTGAGGTTCTACCAGTGGCTCATTGGCATGCTTCCTGATGGATTCCTGAACACATTCAGCAGGAACCATGTCCCTTTAATGCACTTTGATATTCATATCTGCCTCCTTCATGCCCTCCTCTCTCCTCCAGTCATGGAGTTCCCACCTCAATATGTTACTAGCAGCATCCCAAATAGCTGAAGCCAAATACCCACTCACCACTCTCCCTTTCCCTTATGATAGAGTCTATCACTGGCTAGTTCAGTCCCACTTTGTGCCCCTTTGGAGGTAAAACAGTGTTGGCAAAGTTCCCCTTACCCTCTCCAAATTGTGTGTGTGTGTGTGTGTTTGTTTTTATTTATATATTTATTTATATTTTTATATATATACATTTTTTTTTTTTTTTTTCCCCTCTAACAGAGTGCTGGAATCCCTTCCCAGGAAAGCTGTACTTCTATAAAGTCTCTCTCATCTATGGGTGTCTGCCCAAGCCAGCACTCCCCATCTTTTCTCAACTGTAGCTAAGAGGGATGGAGCCAGTTTACCAGTTTTAGTTGATTCCACAGCACATACGAAGGTCCATTTGCCCACTATCCAATGCATAGGTAGACAAGACTCCTACCAGGTCCCTTGACATATAGTGCTCGATTCCACAACTCCCACAGAGGTGTTTTTGTTTATGGACTATTGCCAATTTTCAGTTGTTAAAAGAGGGACAAAAAGTACAGACAGTATACACTACCATGCCGATGACATCCTAATCCTTAGAAATGTTGTGTGTGTGTGTGTGTGTGTGTGTGTGTGTGTTTACACCAGGTGTCCTACTAGGATAGACATTGTAATTTAAGGGACATAGCCTAATATAAAAAACTTTTATATTTGCAAAAATTTTGGATGTCACTGAACCAAAGCTCTGCACCTTTGCTTTAAATCTTCTGTTTTGGTTATTTGTTTATTTCCTTGTTTCAGTTCCAGTTTTAATAGAAAGGAATTAAGTATGAAAGAAAAATAAAAAGGAAAGGAAGAGGATGGATAGATGAGAGGAATACTGAGTGAAGAAGGAAAAGTGGAAAAGATGTTTGGAAGTACTGAAAACCAGGATAACGATAAGAGGACCCTTTGGTACACTGCAGGCCAAGGACACTTGGTGGCCATTTGCTATCTGATAATGGTCTCTTCACTGTGAATATAGGGATTCGGTACCCAGTGACTGGGAGAACATGGCACAGCCGGTTTAACTGACTCTTTCCCTTTAAAGGTTAAAGAATATGCAAATAAGATATGTTCTATGGTCTTTATAGCTTTCATTTTTCTTGAAATTTTCTTTATACTCTGTACTTTGTATAGTATAATTTGTCCTGTTACAATGGGAATTACCTAATTAGGGAGGGGTAAGTAAGTAAGAAGTGGTATGAGTATGAAGGAAAATAATGTTTGTTCATATAGTTTTTTCAGAAAGTACTAAAGCTTTGAAGTGGAAAAGGCCAAATTCTCACACAATGAACAAAAAATCTTAGCAATATATGGAGACCTTTCAAACAGAACCTGAAAAGCCCAGGAAGTATCCCTTTGGGTGAGAAGTGTCTGATTTAGTGTCCTCATAAACTTGTACATCTTTCACTGTTAAATTATATGTTGAAGTTCGAAATGCAGACAAAGAAGCTGCAAACACATTGTACTACATATTAATAAAAATGATGAATGTAGAAGGCTCAACATTTCAGTTTTGATAAAATTGTTTCAATTAATAAAGAATTTCTTAAGGACCTATATTTCAAAGGAGAAAATGAAAACCCCCAATTGCAAAAGTTGGAGAGCTGTAATTTTAGGTACAAATGTCATTTTTTTTCAGTTTCGAGTGGAAATTTGTTGCTTATTTAAGTTCTCAATTGAGAATTATACTTCTGATTGAGAAGAGATATAGTCAAAATAAAGACTTTTCAGCTGAATAAAAGCTAAGAAAACTCTTTGTCAGCAGACATGAGTTAAAAAAAAATGTAAAGGAAGTTCATCAGGCTGAATGAAATGATGCCAGATGGATACTTTGATTTACAAGAAGAATGAGAAGTGCTGGAAATGGAAATATATGAGTAAATACCACTTTCTCTTTTTCACAGTTTTATTTAAAAGACAAACGATTAAAGCAAAAATTAGTAACTATATCATCAGGTTAATAAAATATATTAAAGTAAAATATATGAAAATAATAAAGGACGGAGGAGAGATGACAATATACTGTGGTGCAATTCTTATGTGAAATGGCATAATATAATTTGAATATTACTATGATGTTATAGATTCATTCTACAAACCCTGGAAGAAACAGCAATAAAACAGAAATATCTATGTGGCAATTTAAAGTGGAGATCATGGAGCACCTGGGTGGCTAGGTCGGTTAAGCGTCTGCCGTCAGCATAGGTCATGATTCCAGGGTTGGGCTCTCTGCTCAACGGAGACCCACTTCTCCCTCTCCCTCTGCTGCTCCCCCTGCTTGTGCTCTCTGTCTGTCAAATAAATAAATAAAATCTTCAAAAAAAAATAGAGATCAAATGTTATAGTAAAAATATAATTATGGGGCACCTGGGTGTCTCAGTCGATTAAGCATCTGCCTTTGGTTCAGGTCATGATCCCAGGGTCCTGGGATCCAGCCCCATGTTGGGCTCCCTGCTCTGCGGGAAGCATGCTTCTCCCTCTCCCCTCCCCCACTGCTTGTGCTCTCTCTCTCTCTCTCTTTCTCAAATAAATGAGTAAAATCTTAAAAAATATATATATATAATGAATCAAAACACTTATAAGAGAAAAAAGAAGAAACAAAGATTGGATGGGGCAAATAGAAAACAAATTACAAATGGTAAGCTTAAACCCAACACTAATGACATTGTATGTACACCATCTAAATGCTCCAATTAAAGGCAATTAAAAGGCAAAGATTATTAGACTCGATATAAAAAGTCAAGACTCAAATAGATCCTGTCTAAAAGAAATGTTTTTTCAATAAAATGTCACAATAGATCAAAACAAAATGGAGAAAAGATATACCACAAAAACAATAATCATAAGCTCAAGTGGTTACATTAATATCCATAAAAGCACACTTCAAAACAAGAAATATAAAAATAAACAGAGAAATATTTTGTAATGATGAAAGAAAAGTTTATTAAGAATATATAACATCACATCATACTTATTAATTTACTTATAACAGAAATTAAACATAAATAAAGCAAAAACTAACAAAACTGAAAGAATAGACTTACAATTTTAATTTGAGATTTCAAAACTACTCTCTTAGTTATTGATTAAAAAGTGGACATAAAATTAGGAAGAAAATAGGAAACTAGAAGAACTTAAATAATCTTGAGCTGATTCATAGTATTATAACCCTCTACACAAGAATGGAGTTCATATACTCTGGTGTCATGGAGTACTCACCAACATAGACTACATATTGGGTCACAGAGCAGACTCAATATTTAATAGAGTTAGGATCATACAGAGTATTATCTCACCAAAATTGAGATAAGTTATAAATTGAAAACAGTAAAATATCTAAAAATCTCCACAAATTCATATATTAACCATACTACTAAACAAACACAGACATGCACACTTATATCATGACTCATAGAAGTGATCACAGGGAAAACCAGAAAATATTTTGAATGGAATGAAATGACATTAGGGGGGAATGCAGCTAAATGTGCTTAGACAAATTTTAGATCTTGAAACATTTATAATAGAAATGAAAGGGATCTAAAATCAATTCAATGATCTATTGTACCATCTAAAGAAATTAAATAAAGTGAAGTAATCCAGAGTAAGTATGACAAAGTACATGATTCAAATAAAGGTGAAATCAATGAAATTTAAAATGACAGAATGTAGAAGAAATCAATAAAATAAAATTTTGATCTTTTGAAAAGATATATGAACTTGATATAACTCTGGCTAGGTTCATGTATAAAAGTAAATTTGGAGAGTGACATCAGCGTCATGGCTGCTGAGTTAGCCCGTCATTCTTTTTTCTCTCTCTCCTTCCATTTACAACTAATGGGACATTCATAACTGGAAAAAAGTGCCTGTGCACGGCTTGTCAGGACACTGGAGATCAGTCGTCTGTGCCCCCCGAAGTGGGTGGATTGGCCTGCAGAGGAATCCATGGAGACAGGGGAGCAGTGGCCAGCTGGTGGTAGTACAGGTGTGAGGTAGAGGAGGTAGAGAGTGAAGGCAGTGAGTTCTGTCTGGGCATATGTTTTGCAGCTGGAGAGACCTGTTCTGTCTCTGAAGAGAAACCACAGTGACGGGAGGAGGGAAATGAAAGGAAAGTAGGCAAAGGGCACTTAAGGAAAGTGTCTCCTGCCTTCAGTACTTGGGTTCTCGGCAAAAGAACAGCCCATAGACCTCTGGGATCCCCCACTGCAGGATTCTTGTAGTTGGAGGTGGGCACACTCAAAGCCCCAAGTGATAAGTACACACCTTCCCCCACTCTGCTACCACCTCTTTCCTCCGCCATTTTTTTTTTTTTTTTAATGTGCACTCAGCCTTAATGGGGAGTCAGCGCTGGTAAGAGAAACCAAAAACTTGTGCTATAGCGCCACCTTCTGGACAAAATAGGAAGTCTCCTAATTACCAACCTATTCACTTTTGTATCAAAGTAAGTAAAACCTTGGCTAAGTAAGAAAAGTGTTTACTACTTCAAATGAAGTAGCAGAAACACTTTTCATCAAGCACTATGAAAAAAATCACAGTAATATGGTATCACAAAAAGAAAATGACGATTTTTTTAGCCACTGAACTCAAAGATATGGAATATTGCAATAAAGAATTTAAAATAGCTGCTATGAAGAAATTCAACAAGTTACGAGAGAATTCAGGCAATACAGTGATCTCAGGAATAAAATCAATGAACAAAGGGACTACATTACCAAAGAGAGTGAAATTCTATAAGAGTTTAACAAAAATTTTGGAGCTGAAGAACTCAATAAATGAGATGAGGAACTCATTAGAATGCACTGGTGATAGAGCAGATCAGATGAAAGAGAGAGTTAGTGAGCTAGAAAATAGTAATCTAGAAATGATTCAGGTGGAAGAGGAGAGATAAAGATTTTTTAAAAAGTGAAGAAACTCTATGAGAGCTATCAGTCTCCATAGAAAAACCAACATAAGAATAATGGGTATACCAGAAGAAGGAGGCAGAGAGGTTATTTAGGAAAATAATAGTAGAGAACTTCTCAAACATGGGGGAGGAACTGTATATACAAGTCCACAAAGCTAATAGAATACTTCATTATCTCAATGCCAAAAGACCCTCTCCAAGACATATTATATTAAGACTGTCAAAATCAATATTAAAGGCAACCAGGAAAAAAAAAAAAAAAGACAGTAACCTACAAGGATGTCCCACAAGGCTATTAGTAGATTTCTCAGCAGAAACTGAGACATGCCAAGAGACAGTGGAATGGGACATTCAAAATATTGAAAAATAAAAACTACCAGCCAAGAATATACTATCTGGCAAAGTTATTTTTTCAGATATGAAAAAGAAATCAAAGATTCCCAGGCAAACAAAAGCTGAGGGAGTTCCCCACCACTAAACTTGCCTTACAGGAAATGTTGAAAGGAGCTCTTCAAACTGAGAGGAAAAGACAAAATTATACAAAACACTGATTAAGGTAATAAATAGTCAGAATTTGAAAACTGTAACTCTATTTCAGAATAGTATATTAAACTCAATTATTACATAAAGGTTAAAGAAAAAAAGAGTAAAAATAACTATAGCTACTACAACTTGGTAATAAAATCACAACATAAAAAGAGATAATTTGTGACATCAAAAATATAAAAGGGTGAGAGTAAAAGGATGGAAGGTTTATAGGTAAATTAAGACAAATTCTCATCAGCAGAAAAAGGATTATTTTATTGGTGTAATGTTATGTAAACTTCATGGTAACTAAAAAGCAAAATCTAGAGCAGTGACATAAAATGTATAAAAAGAAGAGACTGAGCAAATCACCATGGAAAACCACCAACATACAAAGGTAAACAGAAACAGAAGGGGGAAAAATGGAAAAACAAAATAACCAGAAGGAAAAAATAAAATGGCAGTAGTAAATCTTCCCCTATGTTCATCTGTTTTATTTCTTATATTCCACATGAGTGAAATCATATGGTATTTGTCTTTCTCTGACAGACTTATTTCATTTAGCATAATATACTCTAGCTTCATCCATGTCATTGCAAATGGGAAGATTTCATTCTTTTGATGGCTGAGTAATATCCATTATACACACACACACACACACACACACACACACACACCCCTTCTTTATCCATTCATCAGTTGATGGAGGATTGGGCTTTTCCATAATTTGGCTATTGTTGATAATGCATATATATTTTTTATTTGTATTTATATGTATATATTTGCTAATATATTATGATGCGTTTTTCTTAAAATGCAATATGACCAAGTAGCCTTTATTCAAGAAATTTAAGATTAGTTTAATATTTGAAAACCAATCAATATTATTTTTCACAGTGACAGATTTAAGGACTTTTATTTTATTTTTTATTAAAGATTTTATTTATTTATTTGAGAGAGAGAGAGAGCATGAGCGAGAGAGAGCATGAGCAGGGTGAGGAGCAGAGGGAGAGAGAGAAGCAGGCTTCCCACTGAGCAGGAAGCCTGAGGCAGAGCTCAATCCCAGGACCCTAGGATCATGACCTGAGCCGAAGTCAGATGCTTAACTAACTGAGCCACTAAGGCGCCACCCTCTAAAATTTTTTTTTAAGATTTTATTTATTTATTTGAGAGCGAGAGCTCTAGAGAGAGTGAGAGAGAGTGAGCATGAGCAGGGTGAGGGGCAGAGGAAGAAGCAGACTCCCCTCTGAGCAGGGAGCCCATGTGGGGATGTGGGGCTTGATCCTGGAACTCCAGGATCATGACCTGAGCCAAAGGTAGATGCTTAACCAACTGATCCACCAAGGCACCCATACAGACTTTTTTAAAAAGCAAAATAAGCCTAATAACATAACTAAGAGACTGAATACTTTCCACTAAGATTAGGACCAGGGAAAGGATATCCATTCTCACCAGTTTTATTAAAAATTGCAATTCACTCATTATGTGAAGTCAAGAAAAACAAATAAAATTCATAAAAATAGGAAAGACAGAAATAAAACTGCTTTGATTTTTCAGATGTTATGGTCATTTTTATAGAAATCCTAATCAATATGCCAAGGAACTACTAGAAATACTAAGGAAATCTAGTGATGTCACAGAATGAATGGCTAATATAAAACTAGTTATATTTTATAAACTAGCAGTAGAAATGTTAGAAATGAGAACTTAAAAATACATATAAGTCAGCAGCAAAATAACATTTTTAGGAAAAAATTAATAAAGTTGTGCAAGACCTTTATACTGAACACTGCAAAATATTAATTAAAGAAGAATGAAATAAAATGAGAGTGACACCATGTTCATGAGATCTTAATGTATCTCTCAATATTTTAAAATGGCAAATTTCCTCAGATTTATTAACAGAATTAAAGGCATCTCAAATAAAATCCTATTAGATGCTATTATTGTAGGAATTGAGAAATAGATTCTTAAATTTATATGGAAGAAATGTAGAATAGCCAAAACTTCTTGAACATAACACTATTTTCTTTCCAAATTCCAAAAGACTTATATTGAAAGTGTCAATAGGGAATAAAGTGTTTACAAAGTTAATAGACAAATGTAAAAATAATGGAGAAGTGGATGAATAGTCTTTTCAACAAATGGTACTGAAATAACATCATATTAATAAGAAAATACAAAGTACAACCCTGCTTATTTCACACTTTAAGTCAAAACTAACTCTGAAATTGTAACATTCTAGAAGGAAACATAGGAGAAAAATTTCATGACATGAAAGTAGGCAAAGATTTCTTAGACAGGACATAACAAACAAAAACCACATGTATGATAAAATGAACTTCATAAAAATTAAAAACTCACCAAAGACATTAGAAAAGAAATACGGGTGCTTGGTTGGCTCAGTCAGTTGGGCATCTGACTCTTGGTTTCAGGTCAGGTCATGATGTTGGGATCATAGGATCAAGTTTTATGTCAAGCTCATGCTCCGCATGGGGTCTGCTTGTCCTTCTCTCTCTGTTCCTCCCCCTGTTTGTGCTCTCTCTCAAATAAATAAATCAAAAAAATCTTTTTTAAAAGATAAAAGAAATAGGAAAAAATGGATATAATGTGTAGCAATTGATATTCTAATACATTGCTGGTGGGACTGTAAAATGATACAACTTTGCAAAACAGCCGAACCGTTTCTTATAGCTTAAACATATGGGTGTTATATAAAAGACATACATTTATCTTATAATCTAGCAAATTTGCTCTTAAATATATACCCAAGGGAAGTGAGAATATAACTCATACAAATACTTGTACAAAAGAGTTTGTAGCAGCTTTATTCAAAAAAGCTAAAAGTAATGGGACGCCTGGCTGGCTCAGTAAGAAGAACATGCCACTCTTGATTTTGGAGTTGTGAGTTTGAGCCCCATGTTGGGTGTAGAGATTACTTAAAAAAAACCAAAAAAAAACAAAAAACAAAAAAACAACGTACAAAAAAAGCCAAAAGCTGGAAATGATGCAAATGTTTCAACAGGTGAATGGATAAACAAACCATGGAATACTTACACAGTAGCAACAACAAAATATTCTTGAGCAGTAAAAGTAATGATTGCTTATCCTTGCAATGATTTGGATGGATCATAAAACATGCCAAGAGGAAAAAACAAGCATAAAAGATGATTCTATTTTCTGAAGTTATAGAATGGCAAAACCATATTTCAGTGGTTACCTGGAGCCAGGGGTGAGATATTAACTGTTAAGGGACATCAGAGTACTCTCTGAGCAACAGAAGTATTTTATATCCTGATCTGTGTGAGTGGTGACACAGAATGGATTTGTTAAGTTTTAGTGTACACTTAAAGTGGGTCCATTTAATTCTATGAAAATTATAGCAAAATAGATGATTTAAAAATAATAATGGAAGGATTTTGGGATTTTCTTTATGATACCGGGTACATGGCAACACTTAATGTTTTGGGAAATACCATGAGTGACACTCGTTCTTCCCCCTAGCCCCTTGAGAGTAGAGAGCTCTTTAACATGCTGTTTGGACAGTCAGAAGGAAAAGTATTCAAGTAAGTTATTCAAAAGCTTTTAACTTTTAAAACCCATTCTTTCCAACAAAACCCATATACTTTCCTTTAATGGTACATGAGATTCTAAAATAATAATAAATATTTATTTATAAATAATAATAAATAATAAAAATAAAGCAAATACACAGAATATAGAAAATAGAGGAGAAGTAAGGTGAGATAGAACATCAAATGCTTTTGTTCTGATCATTATTTTGGACTTTGAGTCTGCTTCTCTTGTGAACAACACTGTCTTTTAAGTAATATGGAAAACTGAATAACAGCAAAACACATTTTGAATATGAAGCCTGTTCCTTTGCTTTGCTTTCATAGCCCTCCATGCAGAAACATTAACTCAATAATCAACTCAAAATATCAATTCTTCTTTTAAAAGATTGATATATTGCCCTTTCTGCTTCTATCTTACTAAAATCCTGTTTTTTTCCTCAAATAGGAGTGTGCCTCATTTCCACTGGAGAAAACCCAAGTTAGAGGAATACATCTATTCATTCTTTTAATGTATGTGATATTGAGTGCTGGTTACATACTAGCCACTGTGGATTCAAAAACCTCGTGTTTGTCCTCATATCAATGGGATGGGTCACATAAGCCAGATGATTGTCATATACACAGTAACTTCCATGACAAGGATATATGCACCAGCTTTGTGAAGAGTGGTCACTCAAGCCTTTGGACATGAAAGGTGTGCAGTGAAGCCTTCCTGTATGGACTATCATTGAAGTGGTAATGTCTGAGGTAGATACCAGCCAGTAAAGAAAAGAAAGGACACTTAACACAAAGAAGATTTTAAAAAATTGAAAAATGAACTCCTCTCCATGATCTCCCCCACAGACTCCCTCTAAAGGCAGTCTGTTAGATTCAGTGTTTTGGAAACTCATTATGACCTTGGTAAAGATTCTTTTCTTTAAAGTTAATATATTTATTTTACTTTGACAGAACAAAAATCATTCTTAGAATTGCATACATTTTGGTGATTCTAGCATGCCATTATTGAGAAAAAAATAAGTGTCAATCTCATCTTTAGACTTCCCTTGAAAATTAAAGGCATTGACCATTATGTATCATTTTTTTCTCCCCCTCACTTTTTACTAAAAGGCTTCCATTTGAAAAATAGAGAGCAGAACATAAACCTTGTTTAAAGGCTATTTAAAAAATGTACCTCTCCATTTACTTCATCCCAATTTGGTCATCCTTTTTGGTACTGTGGAACTCTGCAGTCTGAACTAAGATTAACTGAGGTATTCCATTGTTCTCATTTCATACTAACATTCACGAGCTCTCTTTTGCTAGCTTTCACACAATTTCAAGGTGATTATATTGTCTAGTGTTGTGTATTGCAGAGAAAAGAGATATATGATCACATTTTTTTTCAGGTTAGCAATCAATGCAATTGTCAATAGGTGTTAATATCCCACATTGTAAGCTCATGGCACTTATCTACAAGAACAGCAGAAATGATCACAGAAATTAGTGAATATAGTTTATTAGCAATTTCACCACCACACAGGATTTTCCTATCCATGAACATTTGAATTCTGGATGTTATTATAGGTGTGAGGAGAAATGGGTAGCATGATAATAATCAAATGGATTTCAAGGACAGACGGTGTAATTTTCATATAGCTTGCACCAATAGTATTGTGCATTTGAGGGGTTTGTCCCTTATTCATCCTTTCCTCTCCCCCACTTCTCTCTAGATTTTTCAAGCATCGGTACTGTGCTTAGATTGTCAAGTGATGCACCAATTACCCCAGGCTTCTTTTGCCGATCTGCTCCTTGATTCATGGATATAGATGTTCCATGACTTTAACTTTTCTGCATGTTCTTTGCATTCCATGGAGCTGATCTAAAAATTGAACACAATACTAACTAAAAAGAAAGGGCCTACCATCAACCAGAGATGATTCTCACTTTCCATGTGATTTGTTCCTAATTGACAGTGGCCCCCTGGAAGCAATGCCTGTCTATACGGTAATTGTTTAATAAGGAAATTAAGCTATTGTGCAGTGTAACATTAAGATCATTATTTTGTTTGTATGAGAGTAGATTTTTATTTTTAATTTTTTTAATTTTTTTTATTATATTATGTTAATCACCATACATTACATCATTAGTTTTTTATGTAGTGTTCCATGATTCATTGTTTGTGTATAACACCCAGTGCTCCATTCAGTACATGCCCTCTTTAATACCCATCACCAGGCTAACCCATCCCCCCACCCCCCTCCCCTCTAGAACCCTCAGTTTGTTTCTCAGAGTCCATAGTCTCTCATGGTTCGTCTCCCCCTCCGATTCCTCCCCCCTCATTTTTCTCTTCCTACTATCTTCTTCTTCTTTTTTTTAAACGTGTAATGTATTATTTGTTTCAGAGGTACAGGTCTGTGATTCAACAGTCTTACACAATTCATAGCGCTCACCATAGCACATACCCTCCCCAATGTCTATCACCCAGCCACCCCATCCCTCCCACCCCCCCCACCACTCTAGCAACCCTCAGTTTGTTTCCTGAGATTAAGAATTCCTCATATCAGTGAGATCATATGATACATGTCTTTCTCTGATTGACTTATTTCGCTCAGCATAATACCCTCCAGTTCCATCCACGTCCTTGCAAATGGCAAGATTTCATTCCTTTTGATGGCTGCATAATATTCCATTGTGTGTGTGTGTATATATATATATATATATATATATATATATATATATACCAAATCTTCTTTATCCATTCATCTGTCAATGGACATCTTGGCTCTTTCCATAGTTTGGTTATTGTGGACATTGCTGCTATAAACATTGGGGTGCACGTACCCCTTTGGATCCCTACATTTGTACCTTTGGGGTAAATACCCAGTAGTGTAATGGCTGGGTCATAGGGTAGCTCTATTTTCAACTTTTTGAGGAACCTCCATACTGTTTTCCAGAGTGGCTGCACCAGCTTGCATTCCCACCAACAGTGTAGGAGGGTTCCCCTTTCTCCGCATCCCCTCAACATCTGTCATTTCCTGACTTGTTAATTTTAGCCATTCTGACTGGTGTGAGGTGGTATCTCATTGAGGTTTTGATTTGGATTTCTCTGATGCTGAACGACGTTGAGCACTTTTTCATGTGTCTGTTGGCCATTTGGATGTCTTCTTTGGAAAAATATCTGTTCATGTCTTCTGCCCATTTCTTGATTGGATCATTTATTCTTTGGGTGTTGAGTCTGATAAGTTCTTAACAGATTTTGGATACTAGCCCTTTATCTGATATGTCATTTGCAAATATCTTCTCCCATTCTGTCGGTTGTCTTTTGATTTTGTTGACTGTTTCTTTTGCTGTGCAAAAGCTTTTTATCTTGATGAAGTTCCAATAGTTCATTTTTGCCCTTACTTCCCTTGCCTTTGGCGATGTTTCTAGGAAGAAGTTGCTGCAGCTGAGGTTGAAGAGGTTGCTGCCTGTGTTCTCCTTTAGGATTTTGATGGACTCCTGTTGTATGAGAGTAGATATTTAGAGTCTTCAGTTCTATTGCATGACCTCCCATGCAATAGATCGTCCTTGTCCAACTCTCCCCAAGTAAGGTGTACTGATGTAAATCTCTGGAAAATCCTCATCATCCACATCCACCCTTCAGGCTTCCTTTGCTCCTCCCCAACCTGGCTAAGTCTAATGTTGTTTCTCTATAGCACCTTAGTATCCTTTATTTACCCCTATTGTTGTATTTGTCATATGGAATCAAAGGGAAATTCCCTTTGCTTACTTTTCTTTTATCCTCAAATAGTTTATTTAACATCCTCAAGGGCAAGGACCTGCCTGGCTAACCTGTGTAACTAGAGGAGTGTGAGAAGATAGATGCTGCTCAGTGAATAAAACTTGAATGAACTGAAAACACAAATAAAAGTCAGAGATGTTCTGAATATAATATATATGACAACAACATTAACTTAGAACAATTTACTAACATAAAAAGAATGCTCTATGAAGTGTATTTTTTAAGATTTTATTTTTAAGTAATCTCTATACCCAAGGTGGACTTGAACTTACAAACCCGAGATCAAGAGTTGCATGCCCTACTGACTGAGCCAGCCAGGGACCCCAAAAAGGATGGACTAAATAACAAAATTTCAAAGAATCATTAGACATATTACAGTAATATCCAATATTATTCAAACAGTAGTGACTACATGATTATCAGACATTTATTGTCATCCCTCTAAATACTAACATTTGACAGTAAAAATAAGAATAATGAGAGTTTCATGCCATATAATTTTTTTAGAGCCCAGCTGTAATACTTTCAGAAGGTAGAGAGAATTATCTCCATTTATAGTGAAGAAAATGAGTAACAAGAAACCTGGTAGATTACCTAATTTTACACATTGAGTGTATTGATATTGGAATTCTGATGACACTGTCCCTATTCTTGCCACTTCACTAACTTGGAAAAAAAAAAAGAAAGATAGAAAGGAAAAGAAAGAAATAAAAGTAAGCCTACTCTGGAACACGATTTTAAATTAAAAAATAAAAAACATTCTAGGGGCGCCTGGGTGGCTCAGTTGTTAAGCGTCTGCCTTCAGCTCAGGTCATGATCCCAGGGTCCTGGGACTGAGTCCCACATCGGGCTCCCTGCTCAGTGGGGAGTCTGCTTCTTCCTCTCCCTCTGCCTGCCACTCCCCCTGCTTTGTGCTCGCTCTCTCTCTGACAAATAAATAAATAAAATCTTAAAAAAAAAATAAAGTTTCTGTAAGTGACTATGTGTAGGTACTTAATGACACTGAAAAGAAAATAGATTTTACAGAAATATTGCACAACTGGGGTGCCTGGGTGGCTCAGCTGGTTAAGCATCTGACTGTTGGTTTTGGCTCAGGTCATGATCTCAGGGTCCTGCTGAGATTGAGCCCCTGGCAGGCTGTGCGCTGAGCGGGAGTCTGCTGGAGATTCTCTCTCCCTCTCCATCTCCCTCCCTCTCCACTTTTCCCTCTGCTCTCCCACTTGCATGAGCTCTGTCTCTCCCTCTCTCTCTCTCAAATAAATAAATAAAACCTTAAAAAAAGAGAAATATTGCACAATTTGCACACATGCAGAATAGTTTAAAATACCTACCTATATAGCCAAAATAATTTTAATACTATTTTGTATGCCATATTTATCTCTCAAATTAATATTCATTTGGGGGCTATTCATCTGGAAGATCTTATCCCTTATTTATCCTTTGGTTAATTTTTAATTTATTGATAAATAGTCACCCGAATTTGGAAGTACAAACTCATAAGATAACACTGGTGAGCACATGGTGACAATGAATCCAAGTGGATGGGATAGCATTCTTAGCTAGAGTTTTAAAAGACTCCTTAGTTTAGTGCAAACACTTATCAAGGATAAAATTAATAATAAATGCAAGTTGTAATCAACAGACATAATTGACATTTTGACTTGTTTAATAAAAAGACTTTAGGGGACTCATAGAAAACAATGACTCATTATTAATATAATTAGCACATTACCATTATTATAACCATAATAATGATTACTATTTAAAGTGGAAAATGATGTAGTATAATGAATAATAACAAAATGAAAGAGATCAATGTTGTGTAATTAGGGAAAGTTTAAAATAAACAAGGCTAGAGTCAGATATGGGAAATCAAGAATTCTAAATTGAGTTAATAACATTTAATAAACACTTTCTAAAAGCTTCTCATATACTAATTACATTATCATAATCGTCATAGGAAATAAGTGACATTTATTCCCATTTTAGGAATGATGAAACTGAAGGGGTAAGGTGTGTGGGCCCCAGTGTGTGGGCTTCCCAGATCTTCTCAGTCCCACTCTCCCCATGAGCTACAGATTCCTGTCCAGAGTAGCCTCTGTGACATCATGTGGCCTTCTTGCCTTGGAAAAGCCAAGTGGCTGGTTGTTTTGTTAGTTATGTAATGTGGTTGCTAGAGGCAAGAAGATCTAAAAAGCTAACTGGTCATACAGGCTATTGAATATGGATTTTCTCTTTGTTATCCAAGGACAAGGACCATTGTATTTTTAACTTAATTAAATTTGGCTTTATGGCCATCCACCAGATTGATATGAAATCTTAAACTTGCCCCACCAAATACTCCAAGGAGGCTACATTCAGGAAGGATTTAAAAAGGAGCAGATACTAATTCTGGGGCACACTGTGGTGCAAAAAACCTCAAAACTCTAAAGATTTTTTTTGTTTGTTTTTGTTTTTGTTTTTGCAGGAAAAGTCTATTTCTTTTCATCTGTTACTGCATAGAAAACAAGAAAGGATCAGTAGCTGAACAAATTACTTTGTAAGTTTCAGCTGCTAAAGGACTAAATAAAAGTAAAATGAAAAAAATTAAGAAGATAAGGGATGTGAGGGATGCTAAAATACAGATGGATTTTGGGGATTGGTTATATATCACTGACATCTCCTTCCTCCCTCTTTCCCTCCCTCCCTTTCTTCTTTCCTTTTTTTTTCTAAGCAGAGAAGAGAAGGGACCAAGTATCATGGTGAAGAGAGAGGGAGAAAACTCAGTAAGGCTGCTTTTTTTTTAAATTAATTAATTTATTTATTTGAGAGAGAGAGAGGGAAACAGCACCCACACCGGTGCAGAGAGAGAAGCAGAGGGGGAGGGAGAGGGAGAGAGAATCTTGAGAGACTCCCTGCTGAGTGAGGAGCTGGAGGTGGGGTTCCTGATCTCAGGACCCTGAGATCATGACCTGAGCCAAAATCAAGAGTCAAGTGCTTAACCCGCTGAGCCACCCAGGTGCCCCCAAGTGAGACTGTTTTTAAATACATACAAATAGGTGTGCGGTAGGTCCTAACATATTTGAAGTTAGGCTTATATATATGGACAGACCAGGAAACTGGGAAGATCCACAAAAACCCATATCCAACAAAAAACTAAGGCCGGAGAGAATGGGCCTCAGCATCACAACTGGTATAACTGGTCAGGTTGTGATCTGTGGGTGCTGTGATGAGAGGCACTAGAAGAAAATAACACAGGGCTATTTTATTAAGATACAAACAGCACTGTTTAGATACACTGCACAGCAGGAAAGAAAGAAATTTTGTCCGCCACCTCCCTGGGCCTACTGCCATGACTGCTCATTGAAAAGGAGAGTGGAGTCCTCCTCGCTCAGCAGGGTTTGTCAGGGGCGTCTGACAAAGGGAATGGGCTTGGAAACGGAAATGATCAGAGGTGCAGGGCTGCCCGGGGACATCATTGCTGTCAGGGAATGAGGGTCACCAGGTGGCAGTGGCTATTCTGCACCGTGGGACTCGGGGGATTAGAATCCAATTGCAGCTGGCTTCAGGTCCTCCTGGAGAAATCCTGTCTTTATGCGCCAGTGTTTCTGGGAAGTTAGAAAAGCTTTTTGGGAGTCTTGGACACATGTTGGGGCAAAGTCCAGTGGAATCCAAGTTACTTGAAGTATAAAAGCAATTATGCCCACAAATGGGTGAGGCCTAGGAAAATTCGCCATGTATGTGTTTATGTATCTATATTTATAAACTCACCCACACAAGAAGGTTAGAAATGCTGACAGAGGCAACTGTCTATGAATTAAGAAGCAAAAAATATTAAGGCATTGTTGTTCCAGAAAGTTCAAATTTTCCATATAAATGAACAAAATTTGCAATACAAATGCTAATCAGTTAGCTTGCTACTACACAAGTTGCATGTATTATCATAAATGCAAAAGAAAGATTCAATGATTCATAAAAAATGAGAGAAGCTAATACATCCAGAGAAAGAATCCAGTAGATAGAGCAACTATGCCAAAAAGATCAAACTATTTTTTTTTTGCAATCTTATACCCTATGACTATGATTACAATTTATATTAAATAACTCAGACCTAAATTGTTTTAATGAATATGTAAAAACAGCCATTTTTATTTTGTAATTTCAATGCAATTAGAGTTGGCATTGTGGACTTATTTATTTTTTAACAAGCTTTAGTTCACTTTATTTTTCTTGTATAAAACTAGGTGGTGGCCAGAGCTGGCGCCTGGGTCCTCTGCACGGAGACTCTGGTGTGGCTCTTCACAAGATGGTCAGTGAATTCCTGATATGGAGACTTGGTGAACACCGTCTCCTTCCAGAGGTCAGGGGTGAGATAGCTGTAGGTCTTGGAGATGGCATCAAATGTAGCCTTAGCAAAGTTCCCCAGGGTGGCAGTGCAGCCTCTGGCTGAGGTGTGGCAGTCATCGATACTGGCCATCATCAGTAGCTTCTTGGGCACAGGGGCTGAAACAATGCCAGTGCCTCGGGGGCGGGGATGAGACGCACCAGCACAGAGCCACACCAGTCACCAGTCACCTTGCATGGGACAGTGTGGGTCTTGCCGATCTTATTCCCCCAGTAGCCTCGCCTCACGGGGAGGATGGAAAGCTTGGCCAGGATGATGGCCCCACGGATGGCAGTGGCGACCTCCTTGGAGTACTTGACACCCAGGCCGACGTGTCCGTTGTAATCTCTGATGGCAACAAACGCCTTGAACCTGGTCCGCTGGCCAGCACGGGTCTGCTTTTGCACAGGCATGATCTTCAGAACCTCGTCCTTGAGGGATGCTCCCAGGAAGAAATCAATGATCTCAGATTCCTTGATAGGCAGAGAGAAGAGATAGATCTCCTGCAGGGACTTGATCTTCATGTCCTTGACCAGGAGGCCCAGCTTGGTGACGGGGATCCACTCCTTGTCCTCAGCCTTGCCTCCGCGAGCTCCGGGGCCTCGACCCCAGCCCCAACCAAAGCCATGACCGCGGCTCCAGATGCCGCTGCCGAAGCCTCCGCGGAAGCCGCCCCGGCCTCCCATATCAGGGCTCCTTCCGCAGCACCGGCGTCATCTGCCATTTGGTGTTCTCTCGGAGAAGAAGCGGCATTGTGGACTTAGGAAGTTAGTTTGCTGCCATGGCCACTGAAACCTGCAGGGGGGAAACCTACTCTTACTGAGAAAATGTTATAAAGGAATGGTGACATGCAATTCAAACAGCACACAACGGATGAAGAAATACTAAGAAAACGTGCATAGGATGAGCAGCATTAAAATGAGAATGCTATTGATTCATTACATTAATGTGTGTATTATATTTTTAGAGGCGACAGCTTTATTATGAGAAACAGAATATCTTGGCACATTCTATAATATTGTGTACAATCTCCTTTCACTTGTTTGGTGTTGACCAACTTCTCTGTACTTTGAATCTCAGTACTCACATGAAAATTTTTTTTTTTTAATTTTTTTTTTTTAAATTTTAAAAAGTTTTTATTTTAATTCCAGTTAGTTAACATACAGTGTAATATTAATTTCAGGTATACAATATGGTGATTCAACACTTCCATACAGCACCTGGTGCTCATCATAACAAGTACATGCCTTTATTTTAAAAATTTTTTTAAAGATTTTATTTATTTATTTGACAGAGAGAGACACAGCCAGAGAGGGAACACAAGCAGGGGGAGGCGGAGAGGGAGAAGCAGGCTTCCTGCTGAGCAGAGAGCTCATGTAGGGTTCGATCTCAGGACCCTGGGATCAGGGCCTGAGCCAACTGCCCATGCTTAACAACTGAGCCACCCAGGCACCCCAACAAGTGCATGCCTTAATCCCCATCACCTATTTACCTCATCCCCTCACCCACCTCCCCTCTGGTAACCATCAGTTTGTTCTCTATACTTAAGAGTCTGTTTCTTGGTTTGCCCCCCACCTCTCTTTTTTCCCTTTGCTCATTTGTTTTGTTTCTTAAGTTCCATATATGAGGGAAATCATTTAGTACTTGTCTTTCTCTGACTGGCTTACTTTGCTTAGTATTACAATCTCTAGCTCCATCCATGTTGTTGCAAATAGCAATATTTCATTTTTTTATGGCTGAGTAATATTCCATTGTATATATACCACGTCTTCTTTATCCATTCATCAGATGATGTATACTTTGGCTATTGTAGATGATGCAGCAAATTGTGTTGGGAAAACTGGACAGCAACATGCAAAAGAATGAAACTGGATCACTTTCTTTCACCAAACATAAAAATAAATTCAATATGGATTAAAGACCTGAATGTGAGACAGGGAATCATAAAAATCCTGGAGGAAAACACAGACAGTAACCTCTTTGACAGCGACAATAACAACTTCTTTCTAGATATGTCTTCTGAGGCAAAGGAAACAAAAGCAAAAATAAACTATTGGGACATCATCAAAATAAAAATCTCCTGAATAGTGAGGGAAACAGTCAACAAACTTGAAAGGCAACCTATGGAGTGGTAGAAGATATTTGCAAATGGCATATCTTATAAATGGTTAGTACCCCCAAATTATAAAGAACTTATAAAACTCAACCCTCCAAAAACAAATAATCCAATTAAAAATTGGGCAGAAGACATGAATATACATTTTTCCAAAGAAGACATACAGATGACCACAGACACATGGAAAGATGTTCAACATCATTCATCATCAGGGAAATACAAATCAAAACTACAATGAGATATCACCTCACACCTGTCAGACAGTGGCTAAAATCAACAACACAAGAGACAACAGGTGTTGGTGAGGATGTGGAGAAAAGGGAATTCTCTTGCACTGTTGGTGGGAATCCAAATGGTGTAGCCACTCAGGAAAACAGTATGGAGGTTCCTCAAAAAGTTAAAAATAGAACTGCCCTATGATTCAACAGTTGCATTACTAGGTATTTACCCAAAGAATACAAAAATACTAATTTAAAGGAAAAAAATTATTTAAATGAATCTGAAGGGTCTTCGAGGGTGGCAAAAAATGAATCTAAAGGGAAAAAAATTACTTGATGTTTCATTGATAAATCATGACATGGGCATTTAACACATATTAAGTTGATATAGATAGATAGATAGATAGATAGATAGATAGATAGATAGATAGATAGATTGCTAAAAGGGATACATCAGACCCAAATTATATGATCCCAATTAAATTAAAACTAACACTTAGAGTTTTAGGTAGTCTTATTATATATTTGTCTTGAGATATTAAAATCCACTAGAAGTTTTCAAATAATTTTTTATGAATCAAAAATAAGTCAAGATGTTAAACATGATTTAACTGTATTTAGCATGATTTAAAAGAAAGCTTGGTCACTGCCAAAGATATTCAATATGCAAGTCATTTATTATTTTAACCACCTATGTTTATCCACATAATGACTTTCCTAACATTTTGATTTCTGCTTTTAAAGGAAAATATCTGGTTCCAAGATTTATAGAGCAAGAATGTAAAGTCTTTCCAAACAAAGAAATGAGTGAGGTATTTGCCTTTCTATGTCTGGCTTATTTCACTTAGCATAATGCCCTCAAGTTTTGTTTATGTTGTCACAAATGGCAAGATTACGTTATATTTTATGGTTGAACAGTATTCCATTTTATATATATCACATTTTCTTTAACCATTCATCTATTGGTGGACACTTAGGTAGCTTCCATATCTTGGCTGTTGTAAATAATGCAATAAACATAGGGATGCATATATCTTTTTGAATTAGAGTTTTAATTTTCTTTGGGTAAATATCCAGTAGTGGTATTATTGGGTCATATGATATTTCTATTTTTAATTTTTTGAGGAATTTCTGTACTGTTTTCCACAGTGGCTACACCAATTTACATTCCCTCCAATAGGGCAGGAGGGTTCCTTTTTCTCTGTCTTTGCCAACACTTGTTATTTCTTGTGTTTTTTATTTTAGCCATTCTCACTAGTGTGAGGTGATACCTCATTGTGGTTTTGATCTGCATTTCCCTGATCGTTAGTGATGCTGAACATCTTTTCTTGTGCTTGTTAGCCATTTGTATGTCTTCTTATGGAAAAATGACTATTCAGGTCGTCTGCTCATTTTTTAATTAGATTGATTTTGTTGTTGTTGTTATTGAGTTTGTATGAGTTCTAGATGTACTTTGGATATTAAGTTCAGTAGATTGCCTTTTCATTTTGTTGATTATTTCCTTTGCTGTGCAGAAGTTTTTAGTTTGATGTAATTCCACTTGTTTATTTTTGCTTTTGTTGCCCTTGTTTTTGGAGTCAGATCCAAAAAGTCATTGCCAAGACTGATGTCATGGAAATTACCGCCTGTGTTATTTTCTAAGAGTTTTATGTTTTTAAGTCTTTCATTCAAGTTATAAAACAACAAACACTGTATGATTTCACTTATATGTGGAATAAAAAAAAACAAAACAGATGAGCAAATCAAATGAAAGCAAAACAAAACAAAACAAAACTCAAGCTCATAGATACAAAGAATGGATTGGTGGTTGCTAGAGGGGATAGGGAGTGGAAGGTGGGTGAAATAGGTGAAGGAGTTCAAAAGGTACAAGCTTCCATTTACGAAGTAAATAAATCCTGGGGATGTAATGTACAACATAGTTACTATAGTTAATAATATTGTATTGCATATTTGAAAGTTGCTAAGAAAGTAAATCTTAAAAAATTTGTGTGTGTGTACTCATCACACACACAAAATTTATAACTATGTAGGGTGACAAATGGTAACTGGACTTTCTGTGGTGATCATTTTGTAATATATACAAACACCAAATCATTTTGTGGTACACCTAAAACTAATAAAATGTTATATGCCAATTATACCTCAGTAAAATAAAATGCAAAAAAAGAGAGAAATTAATGAGGAAGGTCACTGTGCAGTCTATAATTGTTTTAGGCATTTTTAAATGTAATAATTTATTGGATTCACTTTTAGAAAGCCAAAGAAGTAATTCACTACCATACATGAAAACAAAGTATAAAATACTCATTCTGACAGTGCAGCTACATGTCTATAGTTGTTTTGTCATTTTTCTATAAGTTTTCTCAAATTGGTATTACTTGAATAGTAATCAATAATTTATTTTCATGTTTTTTATTTTTACAAAAAAAAAGGATGCCTTCAATATTACAGAACAGTAAAGATATTTCTTTTAAGAATAGAGGAATGTACTATGGCTGTCAAATATACATTATATTATTTATAATTTATGGCTTTAGTTGCTGTTGTGTATACTGATATGGAACCATATGATACAGATGGACATTACTAAATCTATTTTCCTTGTACTTGTATTTATCTGATTTTTTTTAAAAGATTTTTTATTTTTTATTAGAGAGGGTACAAGCAGGGGGAGAAGCAGGTAGAGGGAGAGGGAGAAGCAGGCTCCCCGCTCAGCAGGGCGCCCGACGTGGGGCTCGATCCCAGGACCCTGGAATCAGGACCTGGGCTGAAGGCAGCCACTTAACTGACTGAGCCATCCAGGCGCCCCTGTATTTATCTGATTTTTAAAAAAGATTTTATTTGTTTATTTGACAGAGAGAGAGAGAGAGAGAGAGTGTGTACAAGCAGGGGGAGTGGGAGAGGGAGAAACAGGTTTCCCGCTGAGCATGGAGCCCGATGCGGGGCTCCATCCCAGGACCCTGGGATCATGACCTGAGCCAAAGGCACACGCTTAACTGAATGAGCCACCCAGGTGCCCCTTTATCTGATTTTGTAAACCTTATTTTCATTCATAGAGGAATTAAAACTAAAGAATCAAAGAAAATAAGATACTTTATATTATATTACATACATATGTTACTTGATTATACTTTTACTACAGTTAAGGACAACTTTAATATGATAGCCTGAAAATAATTTCTTTTTTGAGACTATGTTAAAAAGTAATATTTGTTTATGAGCTAAAGACCACTCTGTTTTTGTTCTCACTAAATTCTACACAAAAACCTAAAAGATTAATAATAAAATTACATCCCATTCTATTATATCTTCTTGCCATGAAGTAGATTTTATATTGCTAGTATCATGTTTTTATAAATTATAGTCTCTTTAAATTCCAATTTGATGAAGAATGCACCTAAAGCCAAAATAAACTATAACAAATATAATCATAATAGTTAATTCTCACATATTTTAAAAACTCCAAATGTTCAATAACTAACAGTGCAGCTAATATTATAAAATATATGATCGTTTAAATTGCAATTCTAATTATTTGTGGGGTTTTTTTTTTTTTTTTTGGTAATCCTACAACTAAAGATAGGAAATTTATTTTGTTGAAGTCATCAACAATTTTATCTGCAAATTAGTTTATTTCTACTACATCAGTCCTAGACAACTTACCTAAAGTTTCTATGTGCTTTAGGACTGTTAGAATAGCAGTGTACCATGAACAGGCACATGGTGTGACATGACAAAAAAAGGTAAAGCATTTCCAAATTCAGATCCAAAGTGTGAAAATCTAATTCTAACCCTGAGATAAATAAAATATTTTTATTTAAGGATTGGGATACTTTTTTTAATTTCATATATATAATCTTCCATAATGATAGCTCTAAATCTAAATCTCTTATACCTTTAGCATTAATTCTGGGAAAAAATAACTTTTGTAATATTTACTTGTTTTAGGTACCTAATATTGCAAATATAATTCAACCACAATGTATTGAATTTCCACCAAGTTCTACTTGGGTAAAAGACCTAAATGGGGTGCAATGAGGATATAAAAATGAAAAAGATTCTACGTCTGCCTTCTAGGAACTCAAGAAAAATTTATTCAAGTGTTGTATATTAAAATACATTATGTGTACACATATATGCACACACTTAAACCTGAAACATTTATCTATCTTACCCATACACTTTGACACATATTGTCAAATTCTTATGCTTAGAATGTGCATACACAGACATATACGCTCTCTTTGACACTTATTGTCTCATTTGATTCTCGAAACAAAAAATTAAAAAAAAATGAATATAGCTTTTATCATCTTATTTCCATTTTATAGATTAAAAAAACCTCAAAGGTGAAATGTTATTTATGTTCACACGGTATCAGGGGCGCCTGGGTGGCTTAATCCGTTAAGCATCTCCTGCTCCCCCTGCTTATGCCCACTCTCTCTGTGTGTCAAATAAATACATAACATCTTTTTTAAAAAAAAGGTCACTTGGTTTCTGAGTTTGCTAAGGCTGCCATAGCAAAGTATCAAAACCTGCGTGGCTTCAAACAACAGAATTTATTGTCTCAGTCTGGGGAAAAGAAATCTGGAATCAAGATGTCAGCAGGGCCATGCTCCCTTGGAAACCTGGAGGGGAAGGATCCTTCTTTGTGTTTTCCTGGTTTCAGCTGGTTTGGTTGTTGGTATGCCTTGGTTTATACATGCATCACTCTATCCTCTGTCTTCATTTCATATGGCCTTCTTCCCTTTGTGTTGTCTGTGTCCAAATTTCCTTTTTTTAAATAAGGACAACAGTCATACTCGATTAAGGTCCACACTAATGAACTAATTTTAACTTGATTAACTCTGTAAAGACCCTGTCTTTATTTGGAGGTACTAAAAGTTGGTACTAGTACCACATTCTAAGGTACTAAGAGTTAAGACTTCTAACCTTTTTGGGGTACAATATTCAACCTATAACATGGAAAGCAAGCACACAAGCTGAGTAAGAGCTCAGGTCTCTTGCCTCCCAGTCTCGAACTTGTGTGAACTCTCAAAATCAATGTATTTTTGCTGCCTGTGTTGCTGGTAGTATGTGTCAGAAATACCAAACATAGTTGTTAGGGAAGATAGCTGTGTGCTACTAAATGTGATAGCTAATTGGATGAACTACCCAACAATCAATTGCAAATTAACAAATGAATCACTAAATGTCTTCTCATTCAATCCCATGTAGTAAAAAACACTTCCTATAGAATAGCAAAAATTGTACCAGATTATTCCACCACTCATACAAATACCTTTCCATGGGCCCTATCTGTCAAATAAATAGCCCACACATAATAAATCCTGCATGTGAGATGATGAGTATTCATTTTAAATTTTATATAAAATATTTTATAAGATGGGAAGCTATCTTTTTTTAATAAAAGGATATATGTCCTTTTAGAAGTGCAGGAGATATACTCTTCTGCACTTTAAGATCCTAAGAAGCAAATTCTGAGAAACCCATGTAGTATCTCTTGAAGATACTGAAACAAAGATAATGTGTCTAGGAACCTACTCCTGGAAAACAATCAGGGCCTGCTAAATACCCCACCAAAAATGCCTGTAAGGATTCCTCTGTTGAGCATTTATTTTATTTCAGGTTCATGCTGTTGCTGTGTATCGGCAGACGGTGTCAACCTGTTTAGGTTCCTGGTTTCAGAAATTAAACCTCGGCTAATATCTGAAGAGGGTACAATAACTAACATTAGATGAGTAAAATTTTGTTTCTGCTTTAATTTACAAGACTTAGCATGTGTTGATTTTAATTTGTTCAATCTTGGCCAAAGCTTTAATCTTATAAAAACATCCAAAACTATATTTGCATTTCCAAATATCTTGCATTCTATAATGCACACCTGTTTGTGTGGAGAGTGTGGACCCAGACAGACATTGAAAACAGCCACAATTAATGCTTTCTTTAACACATAGCTATCCCTTGTAACAGACATAACAAATGGAATTTAGTTAATTTCTTTGCTAATTATGTTTTCTTCTCCCAGAACCAACCTGATTTAAGTATTTAACAAATGCATATAAAATGTTTATAATAGTGTAATAAAATGTCTGGCAGACAGAATAGCACCAGAACAGTATCTGATAAAAAAGAAAAAGGAAAGAAGGACAAGTATATAGTTGGAGTAAAATATTTTGGAATAAACAGTTTAAAAAAATGAATCATGAAAGAGTCTTTCTTCCTGAATATTAGTAGTATTCCTGAATATTAGTAGTGCTCAACAATTATATCCTGTTCTATTTTTAGCCATTCTATTTTTAGGTTCACATTACTACTCTCAAAATCGTAAGGGTCACAGAACAATGTAACTAATGCAATATATCTTAGACTTCTGCTCAGAGTTTAGAAGAGAGAAAACAAAATGTCTCATTCTTTATGTGGCTAGATTGTCATTAACCACACTCTTGGGATCCATCCTTATTTTGTTCAGTTATCCACACAAATGGATCACTCTTTCTTTCCATGGTTGCTAGAGATTTTTAGGAGTGACGATACTACTAGACACAAATCACCAGCCATTTTATAAATGATTCTCAAAGTGTTACTATTATCTGTACCCCTTTTCTGAATCATACTATAGATGTAGATCTAAGTAAATTCAGGGAATTAGATAAAGGCTTATCCATAATCACTGCTAGGTTTAGGAGTTATGTAAGTAAGTAACTAAGAAACATAAGCAAATAACATTTATTGTGTATCTAATATATGCTACCGTACTAGAAGTTTTACACACTTTATTTTAAGTAATTTTCTTTTTTTTAAAGATTTTATTTATTTATTTGACAGAGAGAGAGAGCGGCAGGCAGAGGGAGAGTGAGAAGCAGGCTCCCCACTTAGCAGGGAGCCCGACATGGGGCTCGATCCCAGGACCCTGGCATCATTACCTGAGCTGAAGGCAGACGCTTAACCGACTGAGCCACTCAGGCGCCCCTATTTTAAGTAATTTTCACTGCAATCATTATAAGAGAGTATTTTTTCACTCTTTTGTGGCTGAAGAAATTAAAGTTCAGCAATTATAAGTAATTCTTAAAAACCAAATGGCCAATTAGCTGTGTAACCCTGATTTGAACCAAGGACTGTCTCTGGCCCCCAATCTGGGCTGGTTACACTCTGTCAAAAGCACATAATGCAATGCACTTATCTTAGGTATAAAAAAGAAAATATCTGGGTAGTGGTGTGTTTTGGATGGGCAACTTGAAGTTAGAAATCTGGGTATAAATGGGGTATACCTCTCCAACCTTACACCATACTCTTCCTCTATACTGACACTGCAAGCTAGCAAAAATATTCATCCACTGTCCCCAAACTGTAACAATTGTATGCCTTTCCAGCACCTTTACTCACACTGGTTTCCCCTAATTGAAGTCCTTTCATTCTCATTTCCAGATCACTTACCGTCCTTTTAAGAGCCAATTCGTATGTCTTTTGCCCTTTTGTTTTTTTTCCAAAAATTTTATTGCCACAACCGCTGCTCTTGTGAAATTAGAAGCTGGTTTCTGTTCTGGTGGTAGTGCCAATGGATGCTGTATTAGTTAAGTGTGTCTGTGCCATTAGTATTGCGTGTTTTATCATTTCATCATTTATGGATATGCCCTGCTTTCTCTAAACCCATTAAAAATATAAACCATTCTTGATGTAATATAGCCATCCATAATGAAAACATTAATAATGGTAAAAATATGTTCTGCTCTCTTACCACATGTGTTAGGGATTTGGAAATAAACAGAACCTTACCCCTGTCCGTAAGTTGTTCTCAGGCTCACACCATGAGCTTTGTCCTAACAAATATATAAACACAATAGATGGATATACAGAAAATGTCACGTTAATTATGCTTAAAGGAATAAGATATATTTTAATTAAAAGGGTTTGTTTTTAAGTAAGGACAGGTCTTCTAGGTGCGATGTGATTGGAAAGATACTGTAAACAAAGAATTTCAAGTGATGTGGATCATAAGCATCTGCCACATATTTTACTCTGAGCACGAATATGCTATTTGTTGATGTGAAGTTAGAATGGTTCTGCTTGTTGGAGGGATAAATGAAGCTCCAAGGACTAAATGGAAAATATACATAAAGTACTTGTATGTGGCACTAAGTAAATGTTAAAAAAATGTTTGCCACTTGCCTTTGCCATTATTATTATAAGTATTGGGTATTCACAAAGATATATTTGGTCCCTCAGCTGTTAACAAGCAGGTATTAAGAACATGTTTTGGTATGAGTTTAGAAGAGAATCCACATAATTTATAAGCATCAAAGCATAACTTAATAAGCATAATTTTATAAGCATGAAGTTATGTACCTGTCAAGAATCATTTTTAATAATCCAAAAGAGCATATAAGTGAAGCTGCAATAACTGACTTTTATTTTTTCTATTGTCGTAAAAAACACAACAAATTTACCATCTTAACCATTTTAAGTGTATAGTACAGTAGTATACATGAATATTATTGTGCAACAGATCTCTAGAACTTTTCATCTTATGAAACTGAAGCTGCACCCTCCCTGAGCCCCAGGCCACCTCCATCCTACTTTCTAACGTTTGACTAATTTAGATACCTCATACATGTACAATTATGCAGTATTTCCTCTTTGGATCTGGTTTATTTCACTTAGCATAATGTCCTCAAGTTCCATCCATGTTGTAACACATGACAAGATTTCCTTCCTTTTTTAAGGTTGCGTAATATTCCATTGTAGGTATATACTATGTTTTCTTTATCCATTCACCCATCAATAGACCTCTAGGTTGTTTCCCTTTCCCGACTATTGTTATTAATATTGTAATGTACATGGATGTGAAAATATCTCTTTGAAATCTTGTTTTCAATCCTTTTGGATATTTATCCAGAAGTGGAATTGCCCAATTATAGATTATATGGTAATTCTATTATTAATTGTTTGAGGAGTTTACCACCTGTTTTCAGTGTTATGATCTCAGATCTTACATTTAAATCTTGAATCCATTTTTGGTTAATTTTTATGAGTGATATAAGAGGAAGGGTCTAGTTTCATTCTTTTAAATTTGAATATCCAATTTTCCCAGCACCATCTTTTGAAGAGATTGTCTTTTGTCCACTCAGTATCCTTGACTCCCTTTTCAATAATTCAAATATTTGCTGTAATATGTTTTGAAATCAGAAAGTGTGAGGCCACCAGCTTTGTTTTGCTTTCTCAAGATTCTTTCAGTTTTTTGAGGTCTTTTGAAATTCCATATAAATTTTAGAATTTTTAAAAAATTTCTGTTAAGAAATTCCACTGGGATAATGATAGGGATGCATTGAATCTATAGATTGCTTTGAGTAATATTTACATTTTAACGATATTAAGTCTTCTAATCCATGAGCAGAGACTGTCATTCCATGTACTTGTGTTTATTTCTTCCAGCAATGCTTTTTAGTTTTAGTCCTTTACAGAGTGTTCATTGTTAATGTATAGAAACAATTGATTTTTGTGTGTTGATTTGTCTCCTGCAAATTTGATGAATTTGTTTATTAGATCTAACAATTTTTATTTTGTAGAATTTTTAGAATTTTCATATAAGATCATGTCATCTGCAAACAGGTGATTTTATTACTTCATTTTCTACTTGGATGACTTTATTTCTTTTTCTTACCTTACTGTTATGGCTGGGATTTCTAGTACTATGTTGAATAGAAGTGGAGAGTGGGCATCCTTGTAGTCCTGAGAGAAAGCTTTCCATTTTCCACAATTAAATATGATGTTACCTGTGGGGTTTGATATATGATCTTTATTATGTTGAGGTAATTTCCTTTTATTCTTAGTTTGTTGAGTATTTTTATTATGAAACACATTGGGTTTTGTCAAATGCATTTTCTGCATCAGTGGGATGACTGTGTACTTTTTACCCTTTATTCTGTGTATTATACTGATCAATTTTCATATGTTGGATCATCTTTACCTTCCAGGAATAAATCACACTTGGTGATGGTGTGTAATCCTTTTAATGTCCTGTCGATTTCAGTTTACTAGATTTTATATCAATATTCATCAGAGACACTGGTCTGTAGTTTTCTTCTAGTATCTTTGTCTAGTTTTGGTATCAGTGTAACCCTGGCCTCATGCAATGAATTTGGAAGTATTCCTTCCTTTTCAGTGTTTTGGAATAGTTTGAGAAGGATTGGTGTTAATTCTTAAAAATGTTTGGTAGAATTCTGCAGTGAAGCCATCTGATCCTGGCCTTTTCTTTGTTGGGAGGTTTTGAAAATTGATTCGATCACCTGATTAATTTTCAGTCTGTTCAGGTTTTCTAATTTTTTGTGGTTCAGTCTTGGGAGATTTTATGTTAATGGAAATTTATCCATTTTTTCCTAAATTAACCAGTTTGTTGGTATGTAATTGTTCATAGTAGTCTCTTGTGATCCTTTTTATTTTTGTGGCAGTTGGAATGTCCCTGATTTCATTTCTGATTTTTTTTGTCTCTTTTTGTCATTTTTCTTAGTTTACCTAAGTTTTGCCAAATGTGTTCATCTTTTCAAAAACCAATTCTTTGTTTCATTGATTTTTTTCCTACTCTTTTTCCATTTGCCATTTCACTTATTTATGCTCTAATCTTTATTAGATCAGATAACTTCCTACTAACTTTGGGCTTAGTTTGTTCTTTTTCTAGTTCTCTGAGGTATTAAGGTTAGGTTGTTGATTTGAGATGGGTCTTTTTAATGTACATGTTTTCTGCTGTAAACTTCTTTCTTAGCACTGCTTTTGCTTATGCCATAAATTTTGGCATAATGTGCTTTTACTTTCATTTGTCTCAAGATATTTTTTAATTTCCTTTGTGATTTCTTCTTTGACCCATCTGTTGTTCAAGGGTATGTTGTTTAATTTTCACATGTTTTCCAATTTTCATCCTGCTATGATTTCTAGTTTCATTCTATTGTGGTTAGAAAAGATATTTGTTATAATTTCAATCTTCTTAAATGTGTTAAGACATATGTGTGGCTTAAAATGTGATCTATCCTGAAGAATGTTCCATGTTCCTTGAAAGGAATGAGTAGGTTGCTGTTATTGGGTGGAGTGGTCTTTATATGTCTGTTAGGTCCTATTGGTCTATAGTACTGTTCAGGTTCTCTCTTTCCTTATTGATCTTGTCTGCTTGTTGTCTCTGTTATTGGAGGTGTGATATGGAAATCTCCTACTCTTATTATATTATTGTCTATTTCTTCCTCTAATTCTTTCAGTGTTTGCTTTATATATTTGGGTCCTCTGCTATGATGTCCACTATATTTATAATTGTGATATCTTTCTGGTGAATTGACACTTTTATCATTTTATAATGTCTTCTTTGTCTTTTGTGACAGTTTTTGACTTAAAGTCTATTTTGTCCTATATAAGTATGTACAACCCTGCTCTCTTTTGGTTATCATTTGCATGGAATACATTTTCTACCCTTTCACTTTTAGCCTATGTGAGTCTTTATATCTAAAGAGACTCTTTGGTAGCCAGCACATAGTTGGATTTTTTTTCATCCATTCAGCCACTCTCTACCTTTTGATTGATGAGCTTAATTCATTTACATTTAAAGTAATTACTGGAAGGGAAGGACATTCTATTGCCCTTTTGCTAATTGTTTTCTGAATGTTTTGTAGTTATTTTGAACCTCTTTACCTCTTTTGCCATCTTCCTCTGGCTTTTGTGAATCTTTCTAATGGTGTGCTTTGATTCTTTTCTCATTTTCTTTGAGTGTCTTCTACACTTATTTTTGTTTTTTACCAAGGGGGTTATAAGAAAACATCTCGTAGTTATTACATTATAATTTTTACTTGATAACAGCTTAACTTCAATTGCATACCAAATCCACTACAATTTACATCTTCCCCCACTCCACTTATGTTATCAATGTTATCTTTTTAAGGTATTTTTGAAGCGCCTGGGTGGTTCAGTCAGTTAGGCGTCTACTTTCTGCTCAGGTCATGATCTCGGGGTCCTAAGATCCAGCACCGCATTGGTCTTCCTGCTCAGCAGGGAGTCTGCTTCTCTCTCTTTTTCTCCCTCTGCCCCTCCCCACCGCTCATTCTCTCTCTCTCTCTCAAATAAATAAAATCTTTAAAAAATAAAATAAAATATTTTTATGCATTCACATGGTTTTTTAGTTACACTTTTTACATGCTTTTATCTTTTAAATCCTATACCAATAGTGAAAATAATTCATGCACCATCATTACTGTATTACAAAATTCTGAATTTGTCCATGTATTTATCTTTAGTGGAGAGTTTTATATTTTTGTATGCTTTCATGATACTGTCTAGTGCCCTTTCATTTGAATTTGAAGGATTCCCTTTAACAGTGTGTGTTAAGCAGATATAATGATGATGAACTCCCTCAGCTTTTGCTTATCTGGAAAGGTCTTTATTTTTCTTTCATTATTGAAAGTTTTCTTGGATATAGTATTCCTGGTTGGCAGGGTTATTATTATTATTTTTTTAAAATTTCAGAACTCTCTTATGCTCTGTAATGGTTCTGCTGATAATCTTATGAATGCTCTTTTGTGTGTGATAAGCCACTTTTCTCTTGCTGCTTTCAAGAATTTCTCTGTCTTTGGCCTTAGTCAATTTGGGCTGCTATAGCAAAGGACCACAGACTGGGTAGATAAAAAACAAAACTTCATTTCTCACAATTCCGGAGACTCTATGTCAGTGTTGAAGGTACCAGCATGGTCGAATTTTGTAAGAAACTTTTTCCAGTTTGTAGACTGCCAACTTCTTGTTGTATCCTCACATGGCAAAGAGTGAAAAGGAGAAGCAAGATTTCTAATGACTTTTATAATCCCACTCATATAATCCTAATTAGTGCTCAAAGTTCCCACTTCCTTACATCATTTCATTGGGGATAGGTTTTCTACATGTGAATTTTGGGGTGACACAAATATTGAGTCCATAACAGACAGTTTGATTATAATATGTGCTTTAGTATGGGTCTCTTTGAGTTCATTCTACTGGAGTTTTTTAGGCTTCTTGAATTTGGATATCCATTTCCCTCTTATATTTGAGACATTTTCAGCCATTAGTTCTTAAAATAAGTTCTCTGTGCCTCTCTCTGTCTCTTTTCCTTTTGAGACTCCCATAATATGTAACTTGATCCTTTTTCAATGTCCCATAAGTCCCTTTGATTTTGTTTACTTTTCTTCATTCTGTTTTCTTTTTTTCCTCTGACTAAATAATTTCAAATGGCTTATCTGAAATAACTGATTCTTCTGTTTGATCAAGTCTGATGTTGAATTTTTCTAGTGAAGTTTCAATTTAGTTATTGTACTCTTTAGTTCTAGGATTTCTATTTGGTTCTTTTTTTTTAATTTTCTATTTCTTTTAAAAAAATATATTATTTATTTATTTGAGATTGAGAATGAGAGAGAGAGAGAGCATGAGCAGGGGAAGGGGCAGAGGGAGAAGCAGACTCTCCTCTGAACAGGGAGCCTGATGCAGGGCTGGATCCAAGGACCCTGGGATCATGACCTGAGCTGAAGGCAGACACTTAACCAACTGAGCCACCCAGGTGCCCCAAATTTTCTATTTCTTTGTTGACATTTTCATTTTCCTGATTTCATTTTTGTTGGCTGTATTAATTTGTAGCTCATTGAGATTCCTTAAGATAACTTAAAGATATTTTGAATTCTTTGTCAAGTAATTAATAAATCTTCATTTCCTTAGGGTCATTTTCTGGAGATTTATTTTGTTCCTTTTTTTGCTAGGATTTGGACATTTGAAAAACATCACCTATCCTAGTCTTTAAAGATTGTCTTTGTACATAAGAAGACCTTCACCAATCTGCCTGGCTAGAGATTCTGGGGACCTTTCAAACACTTTCTAAGGATGTGTCTTGTCTGGGCTTGTGCAAACAACTCCCCAAGTAGAGAAATTTGCTCTTGTTTTTTTTTTTTTTTTTTTTCTCTTTTCTAGAACCTCTTAATCTCTTGCTCTTTCTGGTTTCTGTCCATAGTACTATAGGTTCTTTGGTCCTACAACAAGTCACTGAGCTCTCTTGTTTTTAGTAGCCCCCAGGCATTCAAGATTCAGTCAGCACTCTGAATCAGGTGAGGCAGAAACCAGTTTTGGTCAGCTCCCTGAAAAGTCAAAACATTGGATGTATGCTCTACTCTTTTTCCCTCCCAAGGGAGAAACCATGATCTGTGTGTTTTCTCCTAATTGTACTAGGCTGTGCCAGCTTGTGGGTGGGGTTATTGGTGTGAAACATAATACAACACTTTTCAGTGCAATTACGCACTTTCCTGGAGTACTGGGACTTTTTAACTTGTTTCTGAAGTTCTTATAAAGGCTTTTTGTACTGCATATTGTCATTAAGTCAGTGTCTTTGAGGGAAAACAAATCTGGGGTCTCCTATTCCACTGTCTTATTCAAAACTTATCAATCCAAATGTCTTTCCTTCTCCTTCTCCTCCTCCTCCTTCTTCTTCATTTTTTAAGTAGGCTCTATGCCCAGCATGGAGCCCAACAAGGGGCTTGAACCCACAACCCTGAGATCAAGACCTGAGCTGAGATGAGGGGTTGGACATTCAACTGACTGAGCCACCCAGGTGCCCCACCAAATGTCTTTCTTACAGAGAGGGAATAATGCTTGTGCTTTTGGTTTCATATGAGAGGACAAAATCTGTAGCATATCTCAGGGTCCTAGGGTATCATAATAAAATCTGTGTGCATAAGAGAGTCCTAAGCGAGTAAAGGAAAAGTAGACTTCAACAGGACTTTGTGCCTTGTTCTTGGTGCACTTCAGTTCTCTCATTTTTGAAATGGGAATAACAATGGAAACATACATTGAGGAGACACTAAATACCTAACTGATGTTTACAAAATATAATAAAATCCCAAGTTATTATGTGAAACACTGCTGCAAACCTGAAGTGAAAATCAGTTATCTTTCTTCAAAGTTGTGTAGCAATTTAATTACTTAAACATGATAGAAATCATTGCCCAAACCTTCAACAGACCAAGGAATTAATTACAGAAATATTATACAAGAAAAAAAGACAAAGCAATTTCACAAATAATTTACCATAATCACCCACATCATTAAATACAGGTGTTTTCTGTGAAAATGACTTTCCTTGACACATATTCAATTCAGGAAAAGATATAAATTATTGATGTTCATCTTAACATATATTTGTTTAAGACCCAAATGTCAGAATTAATACTCTGTCATTCTGATATTATTATTTAGGTTACTGTCAGGAGTAAAATAAAATCATTCTATGTCCCATGGCAGAAGAAATATTTGTCACACACACCATTTTTTTTCTAACCACCAAGAAAAATAGTCTTTCACATAGAACATTTTTACTGTATTCCAATAACTATCTTCACAGGGGGCTCCTGGAAGCACTTGAAAAAGTTTAACAGCTCCCTAAAGGGCAAGTTGTTCTCTCTGTCTTTTGTTTACCAAGGAGCTTCAATAGCTAAATTTGCAAATGTTTAAGACTCATGTAATTGGCAAGGATGCTGAGTGCAAATTTGATTATTGATCTTGTATTAGAATGTGAAGAATAATCTTGAAATTTTTGTACAATAGTGACAAAGTTTTTCACTAAATAGATGTTAGCTATATAAAGCTATTCAAGTTTATTTTTAAATGCTTTGGCTGAATGGCATGTTACTTGAGGGACAGTCTAAGTTTTAGGCATTAGGTTTTGGAAACTGTATTCCTCTTTTCCGGTTATAGACTCAGTCCTTTCTAAATAATCTCATTGAATCCTTAAGTTTTAACAAATGACAACATGGTGACTCCCAGATCCATGCTGCCAGGTATGGTCTTCAGACTTCAGATCCCAGGACTTTATGGATATCATCCACACTTGAATGTTCCACAGCCTCCTCAAATGTCTTCTGTTCTTATCTCCAATCTCAAGAAACTGGGGGACCTTCTCACACACACACACACACACACACCCTTCATCACCAATATCTGAACAAAACACTCTCAAATCTTGATGGTTCTATCTCCTAAATACTGAAACTTTACACTTCTTAGGTTTAGTCCCTCCAGATCCCTCCTTGTTAGATCATTTGCAACAGAATTTCACTCATCTCCCTGACTTGACTTAATATCCTTCTTTTGATTACTGAGGAGTAAACAATTTGTAACATTCATATGACCACACCACTCCCTGTCAACAAGACCACTCAAGGTTCTGTCACTCATTTCCACTCTTTGAGGATGAGTGGATGAAGGTTTCTGGAACATGCTACTCAATGACTCTTCTAGTTTGATCACCTGTCTGGGCTTCAGTTTCTACTCTCTAGCAGCATATAAGTGTTTGATAATCTGAAATAATTGCTGCTTAAATTTTTTTTCTGCATAATGGGTACACATTGTTAGAAGCATTTATACCAATGCTAAACTTCACTCCCCTGCTAAATTCTGTTGAGTTCACCCTTCACCCTTGAAACAAGTTTCTCAATATGGACCAACCCCTAGTTCCCACACTATGCCCTCATTTGCACAGGAGACCTCAGAACCTTTCCAGATGTCTTCCTCTTTGTGTTTCCTACCCCATCCTTCTTCTAATAGCACATCTTCGAACCACTGTCACAGCCCTTCCTTTCACAACTTATTGTAATTATGGGTTTTGTGTGTCTTTAATGTTGGCAGAAATTCAATTTTATTTCTCTTTTTATTACTTGAGACTGAGAATGTTATCTGGAAGAGTTCCTAAAAATTCTGAATAAATGCTTTTCTTTTTACTGATTTTCAATTTGAGAATAAATGTTTATTTTTTAATTGCTGAGCATGATTTAAGGATGTGGAAATAGCAACTAGATTTAAGATCAAATATTTTCCCAATGTCTATCACCCAGCCACCCCATCCCTCCCACCCCCCACCACTCCAGCAACCCTCAGTTTGTTTCCTGAGATTAAGAATTCCTCAAAGCAGTGAGGTCATATGATACATGTCTTTCTCTGATTGACTTATTTCGTTCAGCATGGAGCACTGGGTGTTATATGCAAACAATGAATCATGGAACACTACATCAAAAACTAATGATGTAATGTATGGTGATTAACATAACATAATAAAAAAATCAGGTATTTTCTAGGCATCAAGGGAAATATTCATGACACAGAATGGGTTTGGATAATTAACATTTTGGGAAGAAAATGAACCAAGCAAGAGTTTCCCAGAGTTAAGAATTCAAGACATGTTCTAATGTCCTATGGTCATGAAGCGGTATTGAAAATAATTTTATTGGTTTTCTTATTGTCGTTGTAAATTTGTATTGCTGTTTTTCCCCAACTAATTGAGCCAAATGATCGATAAAGGAAAGCTTACTAAGCGACTTTGAAAATAATCATCACTTCCTAGAACTACTTGATGTTTTGGAATTGGCTTACAGTCTTTTAGCCTGTTAGCTTATGTTGCCCAGAGGTCCAAAACCTGCAAGCTTGAGTAATGACTATGCAAAGCCTTTTTCTTAGAATTTCTATTTCTCAAAAGAATGTGGGCTTTACTGGCATTATATTTTACTGCCTGCTCTGATAATCAAACTAGGGAGCTTCCTGTTAAAATTGACAACACATAGCTCAAAGCTAGTAGAAGGGAACAACAAATAAAATCAAATTTGATAAACAGATCTACTAAGAAAGGATATGATTCATTTCAATTAAATATCATATTACCTAATGTTCATTCATGAATGGTATTTGTACTGATATTAACAGGTAAAAATGAGACATCTTCAATTTATTATAAAAGAAACTAAAATTTGTTACCAAGACAGCCACAGATCCAAAATGGAATCACTTGTGCTAGGCCCACATCAACAAATCAGGGCTTAATACCTACTAATTGCAGTTTTAACTTTCCCCAGAAATGGGATCCTAACCAGTCAACCTGGAATTTCCTGGTCAGCACAGGTTATCTACTAATAAGACCCTTTTATCTCCAACGGGAGATGATCTTGCCTGAAATAATTCTATATGATTTTTGTTTGTTTGTTTTGACTTCCTTGTCCTGTTTTTAAAAACCTTTTCCTTTCTAGAGCCCTTTGGAGCTTTTTTCTACTAGCTAGATGGGATGCTACCTGATTTGAATTATCCAGTGAAGCCAATTAGATCTTTAAAATTTACTCAATTGAATTTTTGTTATTTAACAGAGCATATAAACACATTTCAGAAACGTATATTATGCCAGGAACATATAATACATTATCTAATTTAACAGTTGCAAAATCTTTTAGAGACTTAGAGTAAGGAATTGTTTTTTTTTTAAATATATTTTTTAATTTAAATTCAATTAGCCAAAATATAGTACATCATTAGTTTCAGACATAGAGTAAGAAATTGTTAAAGAAAAATTTCAGGAAAAGATAAAATCATGATTCTCATAGAGAAATAAAAATGAGCAAATTTTAAAAAAATTATTTATTCATATGATTTGAGGGAGCCAGGCAGTTGATACAGCTTGTTCAAAGGAAAACTAAAAATTAACAAATTTTATGGAGTAAGGAAATGTTGAGACAAATTACAAATGGGACAAAATTGGTTTTCTCAAGTGGGGAGTCAATTAAAATCATTACCAGACAGGACAGAACCTGCAGAATCTGATAACTTTGAATGGTATACTATAGACAGTAGATGGTTTTTAAAAAGCAAGATTTTTTTCTACATAACTAATTTCTTTTTTTTAAAAGAAGTGTTTGTTTATTTTTTTTAAGATTTTATTTATTTGTCAGAGAGAGAGAGAGAAAGTATAAGCAGGGGGAGTGGGAGAGGGAGAAGCAGACTCTCCACTGAACAAGGAGCCCAATGCAGAACTCGATTCCAGGACCCTGGGATCGTGACCCGAGCTGAAGGCAGTCGCTTAACCAATTGAGCCATCCAGGCATCCCTACATAACTAATTTCTGATTACACAGCTAGTACCTAGAGGAAAGGGATAAAAAAGGATAAACCCAGATGAGCTTCCCTCTTACCCCAATTATTCGTCACCATGATTTACAAAAATTATAAGTAGATGCTTCAAGTAATACTAAAATGTTATCACATCATTTTTTGTTAGTTTGCTCTTGTGACAATATTGTTTTTTGATAGAATTTATAAAGTCTATCTTCTTATATATAACTATATTATTTATGTAGCTGCAATCAGAATTGGAATTAATTTTATAACTCTTGCTCTTTTTTAGGGAATGTGTATTAAAAATTAATTGAAGAATAATTACTCAAAAATAGATTACTTTCTACTTTCTATTAATGTCTTTATTTCATGAATTGACAGTTTATTATTACTTCTATCTTTTTTTTTTCTCAAAATAGGCTCATTACAGGAATTCTTTATTTTTTTAAACTTTTTTCTTTTTTTTAAAGATCTTTTAAATTTTTTGACACTAACACAAGTTTAAGATTTCTTTTAACTTGCTATTAATGAGAGAATCTATTATATGTGACAACTAGTTCAAAGGAGAAACCAAAAAAGGAGCATATTTATAGATCACAAATTCTGACTGGATTTGCAAATGGATATAAAATTGGCTTTTCCAGAGGTGGGGTGGGGGAGGATAGTGAATGAACCTCATCCAGACAGAAATTATTTGCATGTGAATAGACAAGCCTCATTTGCATTTCCTTCACTTGTCTATAATTTACAGAGTTGCAAAATAGCTTCAAGGCAGTGAAAAGACACAGAAGCCTCCTTGAATCAGAATCAAAATCAAATGACCCCATAGAGTATGCTCTAAACAATGAAGCACAATTTTTCTCTACATGATCATATAAACAAACTTTAAACTGAACATATCCTTCTGGTCTAAAATGAGAATGTTGACTGCGGGAATTTTGTGCATATTGAAATATGAGTGTAAAGTCAGCAGTTTAGCATGGAAAGTTTTAATTTATTTGACATTTGAACATTTTCAATCCATTAATAGGTATTAGTCAAGAAGAGTGGCCTTTGAGAAAGATTTGTATCAGGTCAGCTTGGGTTGACATACTGACTCCATGTTTCACGACCTGTGTAGTAAGTGACTGCAACTTTAAGTGTACATTTCTAAATATGCCATAATATTAACACTTCCCTTTAAGAGGTGTTGTGAGTTTACCTGTATGGTTTCAGGAATACATTTGTTATGTTGTGATGGAAGGAAAACTGAGGAAGGGGGGAGGGGAAGGAGAAGGAAGAGATGGCAAAGGAGCAGGAGACAGAGAAATCACTGTGATTGAGGATGATGTTTTTAAGAAACACAAACTAAGAAGGAAATTGGACTGCCTTAAAGAAATGGAGAAGAATAAAGGAAAAACATAATTAAGGGTAAAAATATATGATGCAGATACTAAGTACTTCAAGAAGACCAGCAACGAGGGAGTCTGAGGATTTCCTTCAGACTGTCAATCTGTTATGAATAAAGCCCGCCCCATGCAGACATGGGATTTAACCTTTCCCTTCAGAATTAATTGCTTTTAGTTGTGGGAGAGCACACAGCAAAGGCAGATAGATGAACTGGGGAAGACCAACGACTGAAGGCAGCAGATTAAATACCTTATCAGAAAGTTCTTAGATAAAAGGTAAGGGATATGGAAGAGGATTTGAAAACGCAGTTGTTATGGGACAAGGCTGAAAGAGTGTGTCTGACATGACTTTAGAGCCAGGTCCTGACTCTGAGAACTCCCTCCTCTTCCCCAGACCCCATCTGTTCCACCTGGTCCTGAGCTGTGAGTCGGAAGAAAAACCTGACAACTTAGGTCTGACTGGCTAGGGGGCTGGGAACCTGTGAGTTAGCTGAAAATAGACAGGTTAATAGGAGAAAAGCCAAGGTTTATTTACACATGCATGTGAGAGTACTCAGTAATGACTAACTCCCTGAATAGCCAGAAGTAAAGGTCTATATATAAACTTAACAAAAAGAAAAGTAGAAGAGAGGTTTATGGCTTCAGTGGGAAAGTATGAAAGGTTCTATTTGGCTTTTTGATACTGATAAGTAGTTGAATTTACACTTCCTCGTCCCAAGGGTCAATCTTCTAAACAGGAAACTTCCTCAGAGAGGGATCAATGGCAGCTATATTTTTGGGAGGCTCTGCTCAAGATTAGGTAATGTTTCTTTTTGGCTGCTGATTGTTGAAACACTTTCAGTTTAAAGTAATTTTCATACCACTCTTGTGGGCTGTTAATCCCTTCATTTCCCCCATTTAAGACTTCCCAAAAAATTTTACAAAGAAGAGTCTGGGTTGATTTTTGTGAAGATTCAGTTCAGAAGTAAGACACCTGCAAAGGGAAATAAGAACATAAATTAGAACAAAGACGAGTAAGCAGGAAAGACAAGAGCTATGAATTATCACATATTCTGTTGAATCAGTCTCCAAGGCCTGTGAGTAGAAGGTGTTTACTGGATGGTAAGAGTAATGAGGAATTTAATGAGGGACATTTTGATGGAAAAAGAAAGAAAAAGAAAGAATAGTCAGAGCAGACTACAAATCCAGTTTTGGGGTCCAGAATTCAGCTTAGTCAAAATGACTTTTAAAGGTTGGATTCAAAGTGTTTTTAGATGATTGGAGTGAAGACAGCAGTGGTTTGCAGTTTACAGGATTTCCTGGTTTGCATTTTGAGTGTATTTGGTGATGGGATAGGCATCAATGTTACAATCATGGTTATTTCTCAGGGAATAGAAGATACAGGTGTTTTGGAGAACTCCTTGAGTGGCCAGAACATTGTGGTGATGAGTCCTTTGTAGTGTATCAACTCATCCAGTCTCAGCTCACAGGTCTTCAGGAAAAGGGCAGCTGCATTAAACTAGAGTGTCAGTAAGGATCTGGGTAGTCAGGTTTAATCCTTTTTTGCCATGGTTAAAGATCTGATGAGAGTTCATTTTTAAAATAATGAAATTTGACAATGAAATTAGGTAGCTTTTGTAATGTACAACATTTTATATAATAACTGCAATTATGACTAATAACATTACTGTTGTCTCATATTAGACAAGCAAGTATCAAGACATATGGACATAGAGGACACTTACAAATTTCTAGGAGTTTCATATAATTCCTGAAATATTTATATTAATAACATTTGTTCATATGAAATTTAGGGACAGATAAGCATCTTTTACTTGAAAATGATTTTCATGCAATTTTAAAACATTTTAAAATTTTAAATTTTTGAACGTATGTTTCTTAGGTCTTTTGTTGTTCTTCTATTCTGATAAATTGTATTGGGTCTTTTTATTTTTAATATTGCATTTTATTCCATGCTGTTTTTTCTTTTATTCTGGAAATTGTAGATTTTGAACCTTAAAGCTTATGTTCAATGTTCCTTAAAAGTTAGGTATCATTTCCATGTTTTAATTCCTCTTATGTTATAGAAAAATTCTTTGTTTAGATATTTCAATTTACTAATTTGCTATTCAGCTCTTTGTACTCCATTACTGAGGTTTTGGTTTTATCAATATATATAAATTCCAAGATGAAATTGTTTTCTTTTTCATACACATTTTTCTCTTTTCAGTTATACAGTATTCTTCACAATCCTTTTTTTCTCTCCAGGAGTAGAGTCTATTTTTGATTATACATGTTGAGGAATAACACATAGTAGGTTTCACTGGGCCTTACCCCTCTTGTTTCTCACTGGCTCTAGCATGGGTGCTTAGTGTATCTTCTTTCCTTCCTAGTCCTCTGCCCCTGTGGGTTTCCTGAGCTGGTTTGCTTCTTAAATACAAAACCCCTGCTTTCATTTTGAAAGTAATCCTTATAGTCTTTGTTCTCCTAGTTTACTTTGTCACTTTTAAGTGGAGCACAGCCAGAGATTTTTTTATATTTATCATTTCTATCATTTTTCTAAGATTTATTATTTCACAGAGGGTGAAACTATAACGTTTTCAAATCCTCATGTTAATAACTCAAATTAATAATGTTTTAGCTAATTTGAAGGAAAGAGTAAAGACAACAGAATTGACACCACTTTAAAAGAATACTGTAGAATATAAACCTAATGTATAATAAAAAGGAGATGGAAATTATAGGACCTTTGATTTGAAAATCAGATGTTCAGAAGCTCCTTGAGTACTAAAGAGAATCAGTTGGAGTTAAAGAAATTATTAAAACCTATAGATTTATTTTTAAATTAAAAAACAAATTTTATGAATAATGGTCTACATGTCAGAAGTTCTCCTATCTCATAATTTATAAGAGTAATGCAAGGAAAAGTGGAGATCCCATAATGGTTGGCTTGGTCTTTCATTAGCATATGGTCTATTGAAGTTTACTTCCCGCCAGTTAAGTTAGAGTATGGATTATATCATTTTTTTGACTTAGTTTTCAATTTTTTTAGGATTGGTTATGGAAATCATTTGACCAAACAACTTTTCACTGACTTTTTACAAAACATGTTGCTAAACATAAAAATTTTATGATTATTTTAAACAAAGAGAAAATAAGCAATCTAAATTTGCTGATCTTTTCTGTGATTAAAAAAAATGGAATTTAAAAGTATACCATCTATCACCTTACTTCAAGGCAAGCACGACATGTTAGCACTGAGAAAATCGCTGCTTTTGAAAGAAAGTCAGGATATGGAGAAATCTTTTAATTATAGAGGTTTGGAAATGTTTTTTAAAAAAGATTTATTCATTTATTTTTAGAGAGAGAGAGAGAGAGATTGTGCACATGTGCATGAGAAGGGCGAGGGGTAGAGGGAGAGAGAGAGGGGAAGCAGACTCCCTGATGAGCAGGGAGCATGACTCAGGGCTTGATCTTAGGACCCTAAGATCATGATCTGAGCCAAAACCAAAGGTCGGACCCTTAACAGACTGAGCCACCCAGGCACCCCTTTAGAAATATTTCTATCATTATGTGATTTTGTTGCTGTAAACAATGTGTTACACACACACACACACACACACAGACACACCAATATTTTATATTTCCAAAATTTCAAAACTTGGAAATGGAAACTTTTAACTTATTTAAAGTTCTTCTAAATGAAGGGTTTCAGAAAATTTGAGCATATTTTTTAAACATATAAATATGTAACATTTTCCTATTAGTTTTCAAAAACCACTAAGTGACATCAGGTATTATGAAAATTCACAAGCTGAGTGTCAAAAATAACTTTTGCATAACTTACAGAATTTAACTAGGGCATCATGACCTAGTAATCATAGTCATAGGAATCTTTTTTCAGCTCTTGGGAAGCATCAAATGCTTGGGTGGCTCAGGTGGTTAAGCATCTGCCTTAGGCTCAGGTCATGATCCCAGAGTCCTGGGATTGAGTCCCACATCGAGCTCCTTGCTAAGCAGGGAGCCTGCTTCTTCCTCTGCCTGCAGCTCCCCCTGCTGTGCACTCTCTCTCTCTCTTCTTGACAAATAGATAAATAAAATCTCTTTTTAAAAAAATCATCAAATGGCAATCATCACATGGTAAAGGGCTACATGTTAAAATTTGCTACTTTTCAGAATGATGGTTGCCAGGGGCTGGGAGGAGGGGAGAAAAGGTAAAAACTTTCAGTTTTGCAGATGGAAAGAATGCGGAGATGGATGGAAGCAATGGTTGCACAACCAAGTGAATGTATTAAATGCCACAACAATGGTTAAGATGGTAAATTTTGTTGTGTTTTTTACCACAATTTAGAAAAATGTTACCTGTAGGTGGTGAGATTAGGAGGAAATATTTTTGTTCTGTAGATTTTCTCTTTCCCAAGTTTTCTATAATAAATATATTAGTTTCTATGGTTAGAAAATAAAAATTAGGGGCGCCTGGGTGGCTCAGTCGGTTAAGCGTCTGCCTTCGGCTCAGGTCACGATCCCAGGGTCCTGGGATCTAGCGCCATGTCGGGCTCCCTGCTCAACAGGGAGTCTGCTTCTCCCTCTCCTTCTGATGGTCGCTTCCCCTGCTTGTGCTCTCTCTCTCTGACAAATAAATAAATTAAAAAATCTTTAAAAAAAAAAAGAAAAGAAAAATTAAAAAAAAGAAAAGAAAAATTAAATAATTTTATTATTATAATTTGTAATATGTGCTTTTTAATATATTCAGAAGGAATTTATTCGATAGAATGCAAGTGATTACTGTAATATCATCAAGAAGCAGGTTTTCCATGTAGGATTAGTCCCATAAACTTTGTAATGAATTGTTAGAGAAGGAATATGTCCTAGTCACCTGCTGGGTCACAGGTCCTGCTCACCCATGGGGACAGAGTGGAAAGGCCAGGTGGAAAGATTGGCAGCCTGATGTGAAGATGCTTTTTAGTAGATGGGGGTGGGCTGGGACAGTTGCCAGGAGACCATGGCTGAGTTTGGGCACAGGGAACAATAAGGAAGCATTCAACATGATTTTAACATGTGGAGACAGATCTATGTTTCATTCCTTTTTTCTCCTATCGGATCTTTTCTCTAGATTGAACATTCTTATTTCCTTTGGGTTTTGTATATTGAGCATGTTTTACAGAATTTTACCCATCTTCACCATACTCCTCTGTACTTTATATCTTTTCTAAAGCGGTATCAAGAGAAAGTAAAAGTAGGTGTATTTTGTGTATAGTCATTCTTCATTATTCAAAGATTCTGTATTTATGAATTCTCCTAGTAGCCAAAACTTATTTGTAATCCCCAAATCAATACTCATAGCACTTTCATGGTCATTTGTTGATGTGTGCAGAGTGGCAAACAATTTGAGTTACCACTTAGGTATGTTTCCACTTAAGGTAGAGAACAAGACAATGCTCTGCCTTCTTACTCCAGCTATAACAAATGCCCTTTTTAATGCCATGACTTTGTACTTTTTGTTGTCAATTTCTCTATTTAAAATGGCCCTTAAGCATGGTGCTGAAGTGCTGTCTAGTGTTCATAAGCACAGGACTGATGTGACTTACAGAGAAAATATGTGTATTAGAAAGCTTTGTTCAAGAATGAGTTACAGTGCTGTTGTCCATGAGTTCAATGTTAATGATTCAACAATGTAAAAATTAAATAAGCTGTCTTTAAAGAAAACAAACACATAAAGCAAGGTTATATGTTTATTGATTGACAAAAATATTGGGACTAAAATCTCACAAGAACCTAATCCTGTATTTCTCCTGAGAACAATGGTTTCAGTGTTCATTGTTTCAGTGTTCATGGTGACTTCACAGAATTTAACTATTTTGAATAATAGGAACTGACTGTACATCTACTAGTTTTTTTTTTTTAAGATTTTATTTATTAATTTAACAGAGAGAGAGAGACAGAGAGAGAGGGAACACAGCAGGGGGAGTGGGAGAGGGAGAAGCAGATTCCCCACTGAGCAGGGAGCCCGACATGAGGCTCAATCCCAGGACTCTGGGATCATGACCTGAGCCGAAGGCAGACGCTTAACTGACTGAGCCACCAAGGCACCCCTAGTCATGTTAGTTTTTGGCAGCTAAATCACATTGTTGTTTTATCTTGAGCTTGCTATATACTAAAATCTCAAAGTGTTTTCACCAATGATATTCTCCTACCACTTGGATTTGGATTTGCAAAGTTAGTTTTTGAGGCCTTAGTATATATAGAATATTGATTAAATGCTATCTTTTTGTCTACATATCTAGCCTTAAAAATGTTTGTATTCTGATTTAGCTATACAACTTATTTATTATTTTATTTCCATAAATTTGAGGAATATATCTTCATTTAGTTCATTTGTAGAAATATTGACTGGGATATGGCCAAGAATGGCACTCATGTTCTATTACTAGGAAGAAACCTCTCTCCTCGTTGCTATAGAACTACTGGTCAGTAAGTACACTTTAACCGTGGGCCAATCCAATTGTTTTTGGCATTCAGGTCGTCTAAATTCTTCCTGTTGAGAAAATTATTAACATACTTTTAGCGAAACAATGCTGAATCAAATGATTTCAACTTACCACATTCATATTGCTCAGATCAATTACTTTAGAAATGTAACCAGGGTAAATGATAAACTCATGGTCAGTGCTTTACAATGCTTTACAGAACTGCCCATCTCCTCCTTTTAAAATTCATAAAGACCTGAGGTTTCTTCTTACTGCAATAGCAATTGAATAAATTCTGTCTTTCCTAGAGGGTGAGCAAATATATCTATTTCTATCATCTCTATCTCTATCTATCTATCATCTATCTATCATCTATCTATATCTATCTATCTATCATCTATCTATCCATCATCTATCATCATCATCTATCATCTATCTATCATCTATCATCTATCTTTATATTTATGAACATTTTCCTGAAAAAAAAAAAAGGATCCTTGCACTTAAAGGCTGATTCCACCATTGTATTCCATAGGGTATTATTAGGTAGAGCTGTATAGTCTTTTTAAATTTCTTCTACATAGTCGTCTCTGCTTTGAATTCAGTCTATATTTTTCTGCATGAGTTAAAAACAATAAAATACTGGTCATCTTTCTTTATTCTTTGACAGTGTCCTTTTCTTTTTAACTCTTTTGTATTGTGGCCTTAAAATAGCTATGAATATTTTGCTGTATAAAATATGACACAAATCAAGCTAAATTTGGTTAAATATGAATGTCTGATACTTCAGTTCGTAAATAAAAAGTCATTAATTTCCTAACTAATAGAGTAAAAATTGGAAATCTCCTTGGCTCTCATTTTTAATGCAGATGAAATTTTACAATCAATCAAGAAAAAATTTTTGCAGATCAATTTTGAGCATACTATGGACATAATGAAAAGAAAAAATAAAGAAGGTAATACAGTCACCATAGCTAATAATTCATCAGGTAGCTTACATTAAATAATGATCATTAATTAAAGTAAAGAAATTTAATTTGAAATCTAGATAGAATTGACATAAATAAAACTTCCTTTCTGACACATATAGAAAAGATTCATGTCATGTTCTAAATTAAAACATAGATGTTTTATGTCTGTCAGCATATAAATGGATCTGCTTTAAAACACTCCCACAACCCAACTATACAAACACACAAACCTGTAGACACCCAATACCTCAGTCCTACACTTGGATAAAACTTTCCATTGGGACCATGTGGTCCACAATATTTTAATATTTGCTCACATATAATACTATTCAATATAAATTTACCCATCCAGGCAGATTCTAGAAATTTCCTAATTTTCTAGTTCTTGAGATCCCCCTTTCTGACATCACTTTAATAAGAATATTCTGATAACAGAATCATCCTGGTTATTACTGCAGATGGAATTAGAGTAGTGCAAGTGTGTGTGTGTGTGTGTGTGTGAGAGAGAGAGAGAGAGAGAATGAGAGAGAGTATTTGTTCTTGTTAAAACTGCATTGTGGTGAATTCATGAATAAAGAGGAAAATAGCAGGATGAAGTTTTGTTACATATCTCATACTTCTACCTCAAGATCAATAATTTATTAAATTATTGCTTTCATATATGTGAATTATGAGAAAAAGTAAAAGAAATGAGAGAAATTTTCATCTCTTGTTTTTACTGTTCTGTCTCTCAGTATGAAAGGACAAGAGAAATAAGACCTGTTCTAAAAAAATGCCTTAAACTAGAGGCTTGATTAAAAGAATAAATTAAAATCTTTCAACTAACCTAGAAATAAATGTTTTCTCTATGGTTTGTGAGATTAATTCTGGCCTAGAATTGAACTTTTTTTGCTAATCACCAGAATGTGTCCCCAAATCTAAAGCACTGTGACTGAGAGCAAATGAGGGACTCAATATTGTGATTTCCTTGAAACTGAGTATCCATTTACAGAAAAATAATGTGGAAAAAAATCTATACTCTTCGCTGAGCTAATCATCAGTTCCAATAGAATATTGACTTTTTCTTAATTGAGAAATAAACTCACTTTTATATATTTGAAAACACAGCTCTTCATATTAGTTTCTCCCAAATATAACTGGGCTAAGTTGTATATAACTTAAGTTCTATTTGCAAAAAACAAATTATAGAAGCAGAATATTGGCATATAATAGGACAATAATACTGCAACATTTTAGAGAAAATAAACTACTGAGGAGGATTAATGATAAATGAATATAATTTTCTCCCCTTTCAAAGGGCAAAGAGATGATTTCCCCTTCTCTTTATTCAAGTGGTAGAGAAAGAGTGAATTGGAGTCCTTACACTAACCTTTGGAATAGAGATATATCTCCAGAATTAAGCCTAATTTCCAGTTTTTATAATTTGGAGTATCTCCAAGGGCACAGGCCAAATAATGTCTACACAGGTAAAAAGTGCAATTCAGGAATTAGCCTAGGGTCTCTCAGGAGATGTACAAGAGACATACCAGAGGAGACAACCAAAGTCATTCTTTGTTCTGCTTTCCTGTATCAAACATGTGAGGTTTTGTCCCAAATTCTCACTTTCCTTCTACCTTACATGCATGTAAATCTGTTCATAATTACTCACTAATTAATTTTATTCTCTTATTCTCTCTTTCTTCTACATCTCTTTGTGTGATTCTTAAATTTGTATCCTCATTTTAGGAGTCAGCATAAAGTTGTGTGCCAAAAAACATTTCCAAAATGACATTTTCAGATCTACAGAACTTTAATCAACTCATAAAGTCTATTTAGATACAAATAAGGTCAGAAGCAGAAGCCTCAGGAAAGTGGGTTTGGTGCTAGAGAGTAAATAGCTATCACATGTTTGCTACTTAAATCATTAGTTTTGATGGATTAAACTGAATTTGAGAAGTTTGCTGTGTTGCTACAGGGGCTTTAATAATCAGGGACAGTGTAAAATCGGATTTGAAAGTGTTTCATCTTACAATCTGTTTCCTGCTAGAGAGAGAAGGCCACAAGCAGAATAAATAATGACTTTTCCTGGTTTGCAATGACAGATAGACTGGTGTGGTTCCCAGTATCACAACCCCTTTTCAAAAATATAAAGCAATCTCACTACATTCTTCACATCTACTGAATTCCCCCCCCAAATTGTTTTAGTCAATTGATCAATGCTCTTTGGGACCGAGGCTTGAACTAAAGCCAATTGTTCCGTAAGAAACCTCTCTTGGGACGATGAACTCTGAAAAACAAACTGAGGGTTCTAGAGGGGAAGGGGGTGGGAGGATGGGTTAGCCTGGTGATGGGTATTAAAGAGGGCACATTCTGCATGGAGCACTGGGTGTTATGCACAAACAATGAATCATGGAACACTACATCAAAAACGAATGATGTAATGTATGGTGATTAACATAACAATAAAAAATTAAAAAAGAAAAAGAAAAAAGAAACCTCTCTTGACCACAGCATGCTATTCAACTGTGCTTTCTGTTTCTTTCAAAAAAGTTGAGTGAAATCAATAATTTGACCTCGTTTATCAACCAACAGTGTTTAGGTCTGATTTAAAACTAGGGGCCATGACTGGATGTCCAAATAGATAGGTGGTGGGAGAATGAGGGCATCCCAGAGCAGGCCTTTCCTGTTGCTTAAACAAGGTGAAGCACAGGACTCCTACTAGGCCAAGAGGCCCCAATGACCCCTAGCCCAAGGGACGTGACAGCAATGAAGGCAGGCAATCTAGTCCTTACTATGTTATTCCAACTAGAAACAAATTTGAGTGTCTTATGCTGTGAATGATAGGGAGAAGGGGCAAGACATTTAATGTAAGCAGAAACTAGTCAGTTTCTCATAGGTGAAGAAAATCTCCCTACCTCCAAATTAGGTTTATTGGGAGGAAAAACATCTTATTTTTTTATTTTATTTTATTTTTTTCCAAGTTTTTATTTAAATTCCAGCTAGTTAACATACACTGAAATATCAGTTTCAGGTGTAGAATTTAGTGATTCATCATTACAACACGCAGTGCTCATCACAAGTGCACTCCTTAATCCCCTCATCTGTTTAACTCATCCTCCCACCCACCTCCCCTCCAGTAACCATCAGTTTATTCTTTTTTTTTTTTGTAGTTTTAAATTTTATTATATTATGTTAGTCACCATACAATACATCATTAGTTTTTGATGTAGTGATTCACGATCCATTGTTTTCGTATAACACCCAGTGCTCCATGCAGTACGTGCCCTCCTTAATACCCATCACCGGGCTAACAATCCCCCCTCCCCTCTCCCCTCTAGAACCCTGTTTGTTTCTCAGGTCCATAGTCTCTCATGGTTCATCTCTCCCTCCAATTCCCCCTGCCATTTTTCCCTTCCTTCTCCTAATGTCCTCCATGTTATTCCTTATGTTCCACAAATAAGTGAAACCATATGATAATTGACTTTCTCTGCTTGACTTATTTAGCTTAGCATAATCTCCTCCAGTCCCATCCATGTTGATGTAAAAGTTGGGTATTCATCTTTTCTGATGGCTGAGTAATATTCCATTGTATATATGGACCACATCTTCTTTATCCATTCATCTGTTGAAGGGCATCTCGGCTCTTTCCACAGTTTGGCTATTGCAGACATTGCTGCTACGAACATTGGGGTGCATATGGCCCTTCTTTTCACTACATCTGTGTCTTTGGGGTAAATACCCATGAGTGCAATTGCTGGGTCATAGGGTAGCTCTATTTTTAAATTTTTGAGGAACCTCCACACTGTTTTCCAAAGTGGCTGTACCAACTTGCATTCCCACCAACAGTGTAAGAGGGTTCCCCTTTCTCCACAACCTCCCCAACATTTGTTGTTTCTTTCCCTGTCCATTTTGGCCATTCTAACTGGTATAAGGTGGTATCTCAGTGTGGTTGATTTGGATTTCCCTGATGGCTAATGATGATGAACTTTTTTTTATGTGTCTGTTAGCCATTTGAATGTCTTCTTCAGAGAAGTGTCTGTTCATCTCTTCTGCCCACTTTTTGACTTGATTATTTGTTTTTTGGGTGTTGAGTTTGAGAAGTTCTTTATAGATTTTGGATACCAGCCCTTTATCTGTAGTGTCATTTGCAAATATCTTCTCCCATTCTGTGGGTTGCCTCTTTGTTTTGTTGACTGTTTCCTTTGCTGTGCAGGAGCTTTTTAATTTGATGAAGTCCCAAAAGTTCATTTTTGCTTTTGTTTCACTAGCTTTTGGAGATGTATCTTGAAAGAAGTTGCTGTGGCCGATGTCAAAGAGGTTACTGCCTATGTTCTCCTCTAGGATTCTGATGGATTCCTGTCTCACATTCCTGTCTCACATGTCTTTCATCCACTTTGAGTTTATCTTTGTGAGTGGTGTTAGAGAATGGTCGAGTTTCATTCTTCTGCATGTGGCTGTCCAATTTTCCCAGCACCATTTTTGAAGAGACTGTCTTTTTTCCATTGCATGTTTTTTCCTGCTTTGTCAAAGATTATTTGACCATAGAGTTGAGGGTCCATATCTGGGTTCTCTCTTCTGTTCCATTGGTCTGTATGTCTGTTTTTGTGCCAGTACCATGCTGTATTGGTGATCACTGATTTGTAATATAGCTTGAAATCGGGCAAAGTGGTGTCCCCAGCTTTGTTTTTCTTTTTCAACATCTCCTTGGCGATTCAGGGTCTTTTCTGATTCCATACAAATTTTAGGATTATTTGTTCCAGCACTTTGAAAAAATGTCATTGGAATTTTGATCGGGATGGCATTGAAGGTATAGATTGCTCTGGGTAGCATAGACATTTTAACAATGTTTATTCTTCTGATCCATGAGCATGGAATATTTTTCCATCTTTTTGTGTCTTCTTCAATTTCTTTCATGAGTGTTTTGTAGTTCCTAGAATATAGATCCTTTACCTTTTTGGTTAGGTTTATTCCGAGGTATCTTATGGTTTTGGTGCTATTGTAAATGGAATCGTTTCTTTAATTTCTCTTTCTACAGTTGCGTTGTTAGTGTATAAGTAAGCAACTGATTTCTGTGCATTGATTTTGTATCCTGCCACATTACTGAATTGCTGGATGAGTTCTAGTAATTTGGGAGTCTTTTAGGTTTTCCACATAAAGTATCATGTCGTCTGCGAAAAGAGAGAGTTTGACTTCTTCTTTGCCAATTTGAATACCTTTTATTTCTTTTTGTTGTCTGATTGCTGTTGCTAGGACTTCTAGTACTATGTTGAACAATAGTGGTGAGAGTGGGCACCCTTGATGTGTTCCTGATCTCAAGGGAAAGGCTCTCAGCTTTTCCCCATTGAGGATGATATTCGCTGTGGGTTTTTCATAGATGGATTTTATGAGCTTGAGGAATGTTCCCTCTATCCCTATACTCTGGAGAGTTTTAATCAGAAAAGGATGTTGTATTTTGTCAAATGCTTTTTCTGCATCAATTGAGAGGACCATATGGTTCTTCTCCCTCCTCTTATTAATGTGTTCTATCACATTGATTGATTTGTGAATGTTGAACCACCCTTGCATCCTGGGGATAAATCCCACTTGGTCATGGTGGATGATCGTTTTAATGTATTGTTGGATCCTATTAGCTAGGATTTTGTTGAGGATTTTGGAATCCATATTCATCAGGGATATCGGTCTGAAATTCTCCTTTTTGATGGGGTCTTTCCCTGGTTTGGGGATTAAGGTAATGCTGGCCTCATAGAATGAGTTTGGAAGTTTTCCTTCTGTTTCTATTTTTTGAAACAGCTTGAGGAGAATAGGTATTATTTCTTCTTTGAATGTTTGGTAGAATTCCCCAGGGAATCAATCAGGCCCTGGATTCTTGTTTTTTGGGAGGTTTTTGATCACTGCTTCAATCTCGTTACTGGTTATTGGCCTATTCAGATTGTCAATTTCTTCCTGTTTCAGTCTTGGCAGCTTATAGGTTTCCAGGAAGGCCTCCATTTCATCCAGATTGCTCAGTTTATTGGCATATAGTTGTTGATAATAATTTCTAATGATTGTTTCTATTTCCCTGGTGTTAGTCGTGATCTCTCCCCTTTCATTCATAATTTTATTAATTTGGGTCCTTTCTCTCTTCTTTTGGATAAGTCTGGCCAGTGGTTTATCAATCTTATTAATTCTTTCAAAGAACCAACTTCTAGGGGTGCCTGGGTGGCTCAGTTGGTTAAGCAACTGCCTTCGGCTCAGGTCATGATCCTGGAGTCCCGGGATAGAGTCCCACATTGGGCTCCCGGCTCGGCAGGAAGCCTGCTTCTCCCTTTCCCACTCCCCCTGCTTGTGTTCCCTCTCTCACTGTCTCTCTCTCTGTCAAATAAATAAATAAAATCTTTAAAAAAAAAAAAAAAAGAACCAACCTCTAGTTTCATTGATCTGATCTACTGTGTTTCTGGTTTCTAATTCATTGATTTCTGCTCTAATTTTAATTATTTCTCTTCTAATGTGTGGCTTAGGCATCGTTTGTTGCTTTTTCTCTAGTTCTTTAAGGTACAGAGTTAGTTGGTGAATTCGGGATTTTTCTATTTTTTTGAGTGAGGCTTGGATGGCTATGTATTTCCCCCTTATGACCGCCTTTGCAGTATCCCATAGGTTTTGGACCGATGTGTTTTTGTTCTCATTGATTTCCATGAATTGTTTAAGTTCTTCTTTGATTTCTTGGTTGACCCAAACATTCTTGAGCAGAGTGGTCTTTAGCTTCCAAGTGTTTGAATTTCTGCCAAATTTTTTCTTGTGATTGAGTTCCAGTTTTAGAGCATTGTGGTCTGAGAATATGCAGGGAATAATCTCAATCTTTTGGTATCGGTTGAGACGTGATTTGTGACCCAGTATATGGTCTATTCTGGAGAAAGTTCCATGTGCGCTCAAGAAGAATGAGTATTCTGTTGTTTTAGGGTGGAATGTTCTGTAAATATCTATGAGGTCCATCTGGTCCAATGTATCATTCAAAGCTCTTGTTTCCTTGTTGATTTTCTGCTTAGATGATCTGTCCATTGCTGAGAGTGGAGTATTGAGGTCCCCTACAATTAACGTATTGTTATCAATATGACTCTTTATTTTTGTTAACAGTTGGCTTATATAGATGGCTGCTCCCATATTGGGGGCATAGATATTTACAATTCTTAGATCTTCTTGTTGGATAGACCCTTTAAGAATGATATAGTGTCCTTCTGTGTCTCTTATTACAGACTTTAGTTTAAAATCTAATTTGTCTGATATAAGAATTGCTACCTCAGCTTTCTTTTGAGATCCGCTGGCATGGAAGATGGATCTCCATCCCTTCACTTTCAGTCTGGATGTATCTTTAGGTTCAAAATGAGTCTCTTGTAGACAGCATATGGATGGGTCCTATCTTTTTATCCAATCTGCAACCCTGTGCCGTTTTTTGGGAGCGTTTAGGCCATTCATGTTGAGAGTGATTATTGAAAGATATGAATTAATTGTCATCATGTTGCCTGTGCAGACTTTGTTTTTATAGATTGTCCCTGTAAATTTCTGTTGTAGATCACTCTTGGGGTCTTTCTCCTTTTATAGAACCCCCCTTAATATTTCTTGCAGGGCCGGCTTAGTTTTCACATATTCTTTCAACTTCTGCCGGTCGTGGAAGCTCTGCATCTCTCCATCCATTCTAAATGAAAGCCTTGCCGGATAAAGTATTCTTGGCTGCATGTTCTTCTCATTTAGTACTCTGAATATGTCTTGCCAGGCCTTTCTGGCTTGCCAGGTCTCTGTGGATAGGTCTGACGTTATTCTGATGTTCCTCCCTCTGTACATAAGGAATCTCTTCCCCCTAAATGCCCTTAAGATGGTTTCCTTTGTTCTAAGATTTGCAAGTTTTACTATTACATGACGAGGTGTTGGCCTGTTTTCCTTGATCTTAGGAGGGGTCCTCTCTGCCTCTATGACTCGAATGTTTGTTTCATTCCCCAGATTAGGGAAGTTCTCAGCTACGATTTGCTCAAATACATCTTCTAGCCCTCTCTCTCTCTCCACTCCCTCCGGGATTCCAATTATTCTGACATTGGAACACCTCATGGTGTCACTTATTTCTCTGATTCTATTTTCATGGATTCTGAGTTGTTTTTCCCTGGCCTCCTCTTTTTCCTTTTTATCTATTATACTGTCTTCCAGATCGCTTATTCTCTCTTCTGTCACAGTTACCCTAGCTGTTCGATTATCTAGATTGGATTGGATCTCATTGATAGCATTTTTAAGTCCTGCCAATTCACCTTTTATTTCTGCCCTTAGAGACTCTATGTTGCCATTAATTGATTTCTCCATTCTAGCCATTGTCTTCACAATTGCTAGCCTGAATTCCATCTCCGACATCTTGGTTATGTCTGCATCCATTTGTAAATCTGCAGCATAAGTCATAATCTCTGAGTCTTTTCTATTTTGGGGGCTCCTCCTCCTAGTCATTCTGTTGATGGGTGTTTGAGGGAATGTATAGAGTTGAAATTATTGACCAGAACCCAAGCAAGATGCACCTGTTTTCTTGGGACCTTAGGGTTGCTGGCCTCTTGTTTTCCCAGCCTGTCTTCTGCGTGAGGGGCCTGCCGCGCTGCTACTCAGGGAACCCTGTTTTGGCGGAGTTGCCCTGCGCCCCTGTGGCGGTGGATGGGCTCAGTGGGAATCAGTCTTCGGGGCTTTTGTTCTCTGGTGCCTTTCCCTGGTGGCTTTCCGCATCTCTTCCGCGAGTCAGAGCAGAAGAGACCATTTCCAACCCTCTGCTTCAGAGCAGAGAGACCTCAGTCTGTTCTTCAGTGAGCTCTCCAGGCCACACTGTCTCCGTTTCTCTCCGTGCTGCTATAAACTGCAGCGTCCTGCATTGTGCGCCCCTCCGCAGCGCTCCCAGTCCTGCCTCCAGGTCGGGGCACGTCTCTGCCCTTTGTGCTTCTAAAACCGCCAGCCGCTCCCAATTCGCGTGCGGGCGCGACTCTGACGCTTGGGGTTTCCACCCCCGGGGGTTGCAGTTCACCGGCAGGACCCCGGCGCACCAGGTTTCCGGCTCGGAGGCTGCAGTTCGCGTGCACGCGACCGTCGCTCTGGTTTCTGTCCGGGGGGGGGGGGGGGGGCGGCAGTTCCCGTGCGCGCGACCCCGCTGGTCTGGTTTTCCACCCCCGGGGCTGCCCTAAAGTTCTTTCCCGACGCTACCGGTCTGCAAGTCTGTGCCCCGTCCGCAGCACGCAAGGCTGTCACTCACCGGCGGTGTAGGATCCCCACGTCCAGGCACCCTCCCACCGCCGTTTATACTCTGATATCTGCCTGCAGGATCACGGCTCTCCGCTTTGTACCTCAAAACCAACTGCCTACGATATTCTGTTTGTAGAGATCCAGATCTTCTTACATCTCAGGCTGGTTTCGTGGGTGCTCAGAGTGGTCTGGTAGTTCCAGTTTATTCTTTTTAGTTAATAGTCTGTTTTTAGTTTGCCTCTTCCCCCCCGGCTCTACCCCACACTGCTTATGTTCATTTGTTTTGTTTTTTAAATTCCACATATGAGTGAAATCACATGCTATTTATCTTTCTCTGACTGACTTATTTTGCTTAGCATAATACCCTCTTGTACCATCCATGTCATTGCAAATGGCAAGATTTCATTCTTTTTTATGGCTGAGTAATATCCCAGCATATATGTATTTATATACCACTGCTTTGTTCATTCGTCAGTTTATGGACACCTGGGCTGTTTCCATAATTTGGTTATTGCAGATAATGCTGCTATAAACATCAGGGTGCATGCTTAAAATCTAGTTTGTCTGATATAACTATTGCTACCCTGGCTTACTTTTAACTTCCATTTGCATGATAAATGTTTCTTCATCCCCTCACTTTCAATCTGCAGGTATCTTTAGGTCTAAAAGTTATCTTGTAGGCAGCATATAGATGGGTCTTGTTTCTTTATCCATTCTGACACCCTATGTTTTTTGATTGGAGTGTTTAGTCCATTTACATTCAGAGTAATTATTGATAGATAATATGTATTTAGTGCCATTTTTTAATTTCTTTTGTTGTTTCTGGAATTTTTCTCTGTTTCTTTCTAGTCTTTGTCATTTTTGGTCTTACTTTCCCACTCAAAGAGTCTCCTTTAATATTTCTTGGAGGGCTGGTTTAGTGGTCACATACTCCTTGAGTTTTTGTTTGTCTGGAAAACTCTTTATCTCTCTGTCTAATCTGAATGACAGCCTTGCTGGATAGAGCATTCTTGACTGCAGACTTTTCCTATTCAGCATTTTGAATATATCATGCCATTCTCTTCTGGCTTGCCAAGTTTCTGTTGAGAAATCTCCAGCTAGCCTAATGGGTCTTCCCTTGTGAGTTAGGGACTTCTTTTGTCTTGCTGCTTTTAGGATTTTTTTGTTTATCACTGTATTCTGCAAATTTAATTACAATATGTCTTGTTGTTGGCTTGCTTTTGTTGATTTTGTTGGGAAGTCTCTGAGCCTCCTGGATTTGGATGTCTGTTTTCTTCCTCAGATTAGGGACATTTTCTGCTATTATTCCCTCAAATAAATTTTCTGCTCCCTTTCCCCTCTCTTCTTCTGGGACTTCTATAATATAAATGTTATTATGTTTGATGGAGTCACTGAGTTCTCTAAGTCTATTCTCATAATCCCTAATTCTTCTTTTTCTCTTTTGTTCAACTTCGTTATTTTCCATTATTTTATCTTCTATATCACTTATTCATTCCTCTGATTCTTCCATCCTTGTGGTCATTGCATTCACTCTGTTTTGAATCTCCATTATTGTATTTTTCATTTCTGACTTGTTATTTTTTATCTCTTTTATCTCTGTGATAAGGGTCTCTCTGAAATCTTCCATTCTTTTCTCAAACCCAGTGAGTACCTTTGTGATTGTGCTTTAAATTTTCAATCAGGCATATTACTTATTTTTGTTTTGTTTAGTTCTCTGGTCATGACCTTATCTTGTTCTTTTTTTGGATTGAATTCCTCCATCTTTGCATTTTGTCTAAGTCTTTGTCTTCTCTGTGTTAGAAAAGCCTCTTATGTTTCCTGCTCCTGAGAATAATGGTTTTATGAAGAAGAGATTATATTGTTTCCAGGACCTGGCATTTCGGGGAATATTTCTGGGGTATGCTGTGTGGACTCTGTTGCTGTGTTTTGGCTGCTTTATCCTTCAGGCCAGTCATCTGCAGAGGCCCTCCTTGCCTGCAGTGGGCAGTGTTTGGACCTTGACCAGTTTCTGGTGAGTGTTATCTAGGTGTGCTCTGGTCTGTCTGTTAAAGGAGATTGGATGCTACTTCTACTAGAACTGAGGCCCTGCAGATCTCTGTTCAGGAGATGTGGTGCTTGCAGGGGTTTCTGCTGGTCTTCTGGGTAAGGGGCCTACTGCACTGGGACTTAGGCTTACTAGCCCAAGAAGGACAGTACCAGCAGAGTGCAGGAGGGTAGTACTTTGTGCAAGCAGGTTAGGCAACCAGTGTTGGGGCTCAGCTGCATTCCACAGGTGGATCTATGTTTATGTTCATGGGTGGGGGAGGGAAGTGGCACTAGCCAGCTCCTTTGTCCCCAGAGAGGCATATCCATGCTTGTTGCTCTCAGGGAAGCACTCCCAGAAGAGTGAATAATCTCCTCCCTTGCATCCCAGGCATTTCTCAGATCACCATTTTCATGCTGTCCATCGCCAGGTTCCTTGCCTGCCTGGAGCAGCACAGTGCACTTTGGGCTCTATCCCAGTCAAGCCTGCTGATTTTTAAAACTCCAAACTTTAGGGACATGCTGTGGTGAGGTCTGTACTGGTCTTCTGGGGGAGGGTTTAGCAGTGCTGGGATCCATGCAGGTTTAACTGAGAAGGGCAATTGTGCCAGAGCATGAGGGTGTTGGACTTGGAGCAAACAGCCATTGTCAGGGTGAGCTGCCCTCAGCAGGTGTCTCTGTGTCAATGCTGAGGGGGGAGGGGATGGAAATGGTGCCACCTGGCTCTTTTGTCCCTTGAGAGGTGTCTTTATGACTGCCCCTCCAAGAAGAGTGAACATTCTCTCCCCATGTGACTTAGGCGTTCGTGAGATCACACCATTTGCCCCCAGGTTACCTGTTTCTCTCCAGGATTAGGGCAATGCCCTCAGGGCTCTATGCCAGCCAAGCCACTGACCTTTAAAACTCCAGTCTTCAAGCCCCACTCGTTGCAAAAACTCTTGAAAATCAGCCCCTCTCATTTCCCCAGCCAATGGCTTTTGGGGAATTGTTCTCCTGTGTGTATATCTGTGCACTCTACTCTCTCTTGCCTTTCTCCTCGACCAGGGCTTTCTCCTCTCCATAGCACTTGTGATCTGTTTCTCCTCCAAACCATGTTCCACACTTCCTACCTTCCTCACTGTGGCCCTTTCTCTCCCTCTAGTTGTGCAGTTTGTTCTGTCAGTCCTCTGATAGATTTTATGGGTATTCAGAATGATTTGATAGTTATTTAGTCGTGTTCTTGGGATGAGACAAGTGTAGGGTCCTTCTACTATCCCACTATCTTAACTTCCCCCAGAAAAACATTTTTAAAAAGCCCATAAACTGTCCTGTTAGTAACAAGATATTTTAGGTGAAAAATGAAAATGATATATATATATATTTTTTTTTTTTTAAGTAGGATCCATGCCCAGTGTGGAACCCAATGTGGGGCTTGAACTCATGACCATGAGTTCAAGACTGAGCTGAGATCAAGAGTTGGACACTCAACTGACCAAGCCACCTAGGTGCCCCCAAAATGATAGGTTTTGATCCATATAAAGCCTATCTAGATTCTATCAACATTTGGGTCAGTCCCATCTAAACTTCCATACTCTTATGGTAGATAATAGTCTAAATTAGCACTATTGCAAAGGACCAAAGGAAGAAGATAAGATAAAATAAGAAGTATAATAAATAGTGTGCAAAACATCCTTATTAATAATTCAATTTAATAGAAAACTTACTTATCTTACCATAATTGCTATTGCTTACACTTATCAAAGTGCTTTCTAGGTTCATAATAAAAATTGCAGACCATTAGCTAAAAATAATCTTTAAAAAACAAATCATTCTTCCTCTGCTTGCTACCAGTATCCTCAGTGCCCCTCACCCACTGCAATCTTCTTGCATGTTTGCTTTGCAAACTTAGGTTAATTATGGACTCATCAGAGTTCACTGCATGAAGTGACACTCAATGTTAACACCTAGCTGGGGGGGTTCTGGGAAAATTAATTGGTGCTTGTGAAATGTTTTGAAGATTTAAAAGAGCATTAGACGTAATGCATATCATTATCACTCCCCAAATGAACTAATTTGTGTACTGGGTAGTTATTGGATGGAAGTGCTAACCATAGGCAGTTATAGATCACTTCTTTGAATCAAGGCTCACCCATGAAGATTCAACACTCACAGCTTTTATCCTCTCCTTTGAAAAACAGTCATTCTGTAACCACTAATGTATTACTTGAAAACATGTGCCAAAGTCTTGTTGGGTGCTACACCTTATGTTCCACTCTGTGCTCCATGTGCTGGAGTCTGTGTGCTGAATTGCATGAAATCCAGGAGATAACACAACATCATATAAGGCAAAATGTTTAGAGGCCCTATCTTTAAGTAGTTTGCAATCTAGTATGAAAAATGAAGCATGTAATTATTTATAATGCAGCAATCACATTAGTAACCACATAGATGTAATCTATTAAATGCTATTGGGACAGAAAGATTCAGGAGAAAGGGGAAGACCTGCAGTTGCTTTAATGGAGTGGGATGGAATTGTAGGGCGTTCAAAGGGGAATGAGGGAGCGAGAAGTGTGGAGAGAGAGTCAGAGGCCAATCCATGAAAAACTTCTGCTTGAAGGCAATGGAGAAGTATCAGATGAAGAAGACCATGGGGGAAGCATTGTGGGATTTGAATTTTAGAAAAATTTCTGTGGTGACAGAAGGGAGGGATGGGCAATTAGGCAGGAGGGTTTTTAAAAAAAAAAAACAAAAACAGTTATGGGGCGCCTGGGTGGCTCAGCCATTAAGCGTCTGCCTTCAGCTCGGGTCATGGTCCCGGGGTCCCGGGATCGAGTCCCACATCGGGCTCCCACCTCGGCGGGAAGCCTGCTTCTCCCTCTCCCTCTCCCCCTCTTTGTGTTCTTGCTCTTGCTATCTCTCTCTCTGTAAAATAAATAAATAAAATCTTTAAAAAAAAAAGTTATATATATATATCATCTTTACTATCATAAAATTGAGTGCATAATCTTAATGTGCAATGTGTTGACTTTTTTTTACATATGACACCAGTGTTTCTATCAACCAGACTGAGTGAAGAATGTCTCCAGGACTCAGAACTGTGAGTTCTGCCTTTTCAGTCAACACCTTTCCCCCTAAAAAAGAAAACTGCTTTTCTGACTTCTGTTCATTATACCTGAACTTGAATGTCATGTAAATGTAATGATAGAGGACACATGACTTTATGTCTGGCTTCTTTTGCTCCATATTATGTCTGGGAATTCATCTATGCTGTTGCATGAATCAGTACTTCACTATCCTTGATTCATTTTATTGTATATCATGGGTTTTAAATCCATTATTCTCTCTGATAGACATTTTGGTTATTTCCACTTGGGCCCTACTATTAGTAAAGCTGTGACAAACATTTTTGTACATATCTTTTGATAGACATATATGCTTATTTTTCTTGGGTTAGGGATAAAATTGCCAGATTATAAAATAGGCAATTGATTAGCTTTAATAAACATAGTTAAAGAGTTGTCTAAAATGGTTCAATCACTTTATACACCACCAGCCATGAATGAAAACTCTGCATTCTTTTTTAAAATTTTTTATTGTTATGTTAATCACCATACATTACATCATTAGTTTTTGATGTAGTGTTCCATGATTCATTGTTTGTGCATAACACCCAGTGCTCCATGCAGAATGTGCCCTCTTTAATACCCATCACCAGGCTAACCCATCCCCCCACCCCCCTCCCCTCTAGAACCCTCAGTTTGTTTTTCAGAGTCCATCGTCTCTCATAGTTCGTCTCCCCCTCCGATTTCTCCCCCTTCATTCTTCCTCTCCTGCTATTTTCTTCTTCTTTTCTTTTTCTTAATATATATTGCATTATTTGTGTCAGAGGTACAGATCTGAGATTCAACAGTCTTGCATTATTCACAGCGCTCACCATAGCACATACCCTCCCCAATGTCTATTACCCAGCCACCCCATCCCTCCAAATGCGCCCCCCCACTCCAGCAACCCTCAATTTGTTTCCTGAGATTAAGAATTCCTCATTATCAGTGAAGTCATATGATACAAGTCTTTCTCTGATTGACTTATTTCGCTCAGCATAACACCCCCAGTTCCATCCACGTTGTTGTAAATGGCAAGATCTCATTCCTTTTGATGGCTGCATAATATTCCATTGTATATATATACCACTTCTTCTTTATCCATTCATCTGTTGATGGACATCTTGGCTCTTTCCACAGTTTGGCTATTGTGGACATTGCTGCTATAAACATCGGGGTGCATGAACCCCTTCAGATCCCTACATTTGTATCATTGGGACAAATACCCAGTAGTGCAATTGCTGGATCATATGGTAGCTCTATTTTCAACTTTTTGAGGAACCTCCATACTGTTTTCCAGAGTGGTTGCAGAGCTTGCATTCCCACCAACAGTGTAGGAGGGTTCCCCTTTCTCCGCATCCCTGCCAACATCTGTCGTTTCCTGACTTGTTAATTTTAGCCATTTTGACTGGTGTAAGGTGGTATCTCATTGAGGTTTTGATTTGGATTTCCCTGATGCCAAGCAATGTTGAGCACTTTTTCATGTGTCTGTTGGCCATTTGGATGTCTTCTTTGGAAAAATATCTGTTCATGTCTTCTGCCCATTTCTTGATTGGATTATTTGTTCTTTGGTTGTTGAGTTTGATAAGTTCTTTATAGATTTTGCCCTTTATCTGATATGTCATTTGCAAATATCTTCTCCCTTTCTGTCGGTTGTCTTTTGGTTTTGTTGACTGTTTCTTTTGCTGTGCAAAAGCTTTTTATCTTGATGAAGTCCCAAGAGTTCATTTTTGCCCTCGCTTCCCTTGCCTTTGGTGATATATCTAGGAAGAAGTTGCTGCGGCTGAGGTCGAAGAGGTTGCTGCCTGTGTTCTCCTTTAGGATTTTGATGGACTCCTGTCTCACACTGAGGTCTTTCAACCATTTTGAGTCTATTTTTCTGTGTGGTGCAAAGAAATAGTCCAGTCTCATTCTTCTGCATGTGGCTGTCCAATTTTCCCAACACCATTTATTGAAGACACTGTTTTTTTTCCATTGGACATTCTTTCCTGCTTTGTCAAAGATTAGTTGACCATAGAGTTGAGGGTCCATTTCTGGACTCTCTATTCTGTTCCATTGACCTATGTGTCTGTTTTTGTGCCAGTACCATGCTGTCTTGATGATGACAGCTTTGCAATAGAGCTTGAAGTCCGGAATTGTGATGCCGCCAGCTTTGCTTTTCTTTTTCAACATTCCTCTGGCTATTCAGGGTCTTTTGTGGTTCCATACACATCTTAGAATTATTTGTTTTGAAAAAAGTGGGTGGTATTTTGATGTGGATTGCATTGAATGTGTAGATTGCTCTAGGTAGCATGGACATCTTCACAATATTTGTTCTTCCAACCCATGAGCACAGAACATTTTTTCATTTCTTTGTGTCTTCCTCAATTTCTTTCATGAGTATTTTATAGTTTTCTGAGTACAGATTCTTTGCCTCTTTGGTTAGATTTATTCCTAGGTATCTTATGGTTTTGGGTGCAACTGTAAATGGGATCGACTCCTTAATTTCTCTTTCTTCTGTCTTGTTGTTGGTGTATAGGAATGTCACTGACTTCTGTGCATTGATTTTATATCCTGCCACTTTACTGAATTCCTGTATGAGTTCTAGCAATTTTGGGGTGGAGTCTTTTGGGTTTTCCACATAAAGTATGATATCATCTGCAAAGAGTGAGAGATTGACTTCTTCTTTGCTAATTTGGATGCCTTTGATTTCTTTTTGTTGTCTGATTGCTGTGCCTAGGACTTCTAATACTATGTTGAATAGCAGTGGTGATAGTGGACATCCCTGCCGCCTTCCTGACCTTAGGGGGAAAACTCTCAGTTTTTCCCCATTGAGAATGATATTTGCTGTAGGTTTTTCATAGATGGCTTTTATGACATTGAGGTATGTACCCTCTATCCCTATACTCTGAAGAGTTTTCATCAAGAAAAGATGTTGTACTTTGTCAAATGCTTTTTCTGCATCTATTGAAAGGAACATATGATTCAGGTTCTTTCTTTTTTTAATGTATTGTATCATGTTGATTGATTTGCGGATGTTGAACCAACCTTGCAGCCCAGGGATAAATCCCACTTGGTCGTGGTGAATAATCCTTTTAATGTACTGTTGGATCCTACTGGCTAGTATTTTGATCAGAATTTTTGCATCCATGTTCATCAAGGATATTGGTCTGTAATTCTCCTTTTTGATGGCGTCTTTGTCTGGTTTGGGGATCAAGGTAATGGTGGCCTCATAAAATGAGTTTGGAAGTTTTCCTTCCATTTCTATTTTTTGGAACAGTTTCAGAAGAATAGGTATTAATTCTTCTTTAAATGTTTGGTAGAATTCCTCTGGGAAGCCATCTCGCCCTGGGCTTTGTTTGTTGGGAGATTTTTGATGACTGCTTCAATTTCCTTAGTGGTTATAGGTCTGTTCAGGTTTTCTATTTCTTCCTGGTTCAGTCTTGGTAGTTGATACATCTCTAGGAATGCATCCATTTCTTCCAGGTTATCTAATTTGCTGCCATATAGTTGTTCATAATATGTTCTTATAATTGTTTGTATTTCTTTGGTGTTGGTTGTGATCTCTCCTCTTTCATTCATGATTTCCTTGATTTTCGTCCTTTCTCCTTTCTTTTTTTAAGTCTGGCCAAGCGTTTATCAATCTTCTTAATTCTTTCAAAGAACCAGCTCCTAGTTTCGTTGATCTGTTCTACTGTTCTTTTGGTTTCTATTTCATTGATTTCTGCTCTGATCTTTATTATTTCTCTTCTTCTGCTGGGTTTAGGCTTTATTTGCTGTTTTTTCTCTAGCTCCTTTAGGTGTAGGGTTAGGTTGTGTATTTGAGACCTTTTTTGTTTCTTGAGAAAGGCCTGTATTGCTATATACTTTCCTCTTAGGACTGCCTTTGCTGCATCCCAAAGATTTTGAACAGTTGTATTTTCATTTTCATTTGTTTCCATGAATTTTTTTAATTCTTCTTTAATTTCCTGGTTGACCCATTCATTCTTTAGTAGGATGCTCTTTAGCCTCCTTGTATTTGAGGTCTTTCCAACTTTCCTCTTGTGATTGAGTTCTAGTTTCAAAGCATTGTGGTCTGAAAATGTGCAGGGAATGATCCCAAACTTTTGGTAGCAGTTGAGACCTGATTTGTGACCTAGGATGTGATCTGTTCTGGAGAATGTTCCATGGGCACTAGAGAAGAATGTGTATTCTGTTGCTTTGGGATGGAATGTTCTGAATATGTCTGTGAAGTCCATTTGGTCCAGTGTTGTTTCTGGACTTTCTTAAAGTCTTTATTTCCTTGTTGATCTTTTGCTTAGATGATCTGTCCATTTCAGTGAGGGGTGTGTTAAAGTCTCCCACTATTATTGTATTGTTGTCAATGTGTTTCTTTGCTTTTGTTATTATTTGCCTTATATAATTGGCCACTCCCATGTTAGGGGCATAGATATTTATAATTGTTAGATCTTCTTGTTGGATAGACCCTTTAAGTAGGATATAGTGTCCTTCCTCATCTCTTATTATAGTCTTTGGTTTAAAATCTAATTTGTCTGATATAAGCATTGCCACCCCAGCTTTCTTTTGATGTCCATTAGCATGGTAAATGGTTTTCCACCCCTTCACTTTCAATCTGGGGGTGTCTTGGGTCTAAAATGAGTCTCTTGCAGACAGCATATCGATGGGTCTTGTTTTTTAATCCAATCTGATAGCCTATGTCTTTTGATTGTGGCATTTAGCCCATTTACATACAGGGTAACTACTGAAAGATATGAATTTCGTGCCATTGGGTTGCCTGTAAGGTGACTGTTACTGTATATTGTCTGTGTTCCTTTCTGGCCTATGTTGCTTTTAGGCTCTTTCTTTGCTTAGAGGACCCCTTTCAATATTTCTTGTAGGGCTGGTTTTGTCTTTGCAAATTCCTTTAGTTTTTGTTTGTCCTGGAAGCTTTTTAACTCTCCTTCTATTTCAATGACAGCCTAGCTCGATATAGTATTCTTGGCTGCATATTTTTCTCGTTTAGTGCTCTGAATATATCATGCCAGTCCTTTCTGGCCTGCCAGGTCTCTGTGGATAGGTCTGTTGCCGTTCTAATGTTTCTACCATTTTAGGTTACATATCTCTTCTCCTGAGCTGCTTTCAGGATTTTCTCTTTGTCTCTGAGACTCGTAAGTTTTACTATTAGATGTCGGGGTGTTAACCTATTTTTATTGATTTTGAGAGGGTTTCTCTGTGCCTCCTGGATTTTGATGCCTGTTTCCTTCCCCAAATTAGGGAAGTTCTCTGCTATAATTTGTTCCAATATACCTTCTGCCCCTCTCTCTCTTTCTTCTTCTGGGATCCCAATTATTCTAATGTTGTTTCATCTTATGGTATTGCTTATCTCTCGACTTCTGCCCTCGGGATCCAGTAGTTGTTTATCTCTCTTTTTCTCAGCTTTATTTTCCATCATTTGGTCTTCTATCTCACTGATTCTCTCTTCTGCCTCATTTATCCTAGCAGTTAGCACCACCATTTTTGATTGCACCTCATTAATAGCCTTTCTGATTTCGACTTGGTTAGATTTTAGTTCTTTTATTTCTCCAGAAAGGGTTTCTCTAATAACTTCCATGCTGTTTTCAAGCCCAGCTAGTATCTTTAAAGTCATGATTCTGAACTCTAGATCCGGCATCGTACTAATGTCCATATTGAGTAGGTCCCTGGCAGTCGGTACTACCTCTTGTTCTTTTTTTTCAGGTGATTTTTTCTGTCTTGTCATTTTGTCCAGAGGAGAATAGATGAATGAAAGAACAAAATGCTAACAGGGTAACAACGTCCCCAGAAAATATACTCCAAACAAATCAGAAAAGACCTGAAGCTGGGGGAAAAGAAAAGGAAGGAAAGAAAAAAGAAAAAGAAAAGAAAAAGAAAAAGAAAAAAACAAACGAAAACAGAACAAAACAAAAAAAAACAGAATATGATCAAATATGATCAGGCTGGTGAATAGATCAGTGCCACACACTGGATTTTGGGTCTATTTTGGTCTGTTAGAAGAAAGTGCCTCCCAAAATTTTAAAGAAAGAAAAACTTATATATGTATAAAGATAAGGGTTGATATGATGAAGGGATGGAATATGAATGTAAATATGAAAATATAAAAAATTTTATAAAAGGAATTGATAAGAAGTTGTTTGAAAAAAGAAAGAAGAGGATTTAAAAGAAAAAAAAAGAAAAAGAAAAAAAAAGGGAGAGAATGTGATCAGGCAGGAGGCTAGAACAAAGCCATACACTAGAGAGTTGGGGTATATTTTGATCTGTTAGAAGAAACTGTATCTCAAAATTTTAAAGAGACACAACTTATATATATGCCAAAAATAAGGGTAACTACTATGAAGGGATAGAATATGACTCTAAAAATGAAAAATAAAAATGTTTTTTAAAAAAAGGGATTGATAAGACGTTGGTTTTAAGAGGGAAAAAGAAAAATTAAAAAAAAAAAAGACAGTTAAAAAAAATTAACTTTGAAAGACTAAAGAATCATGGTAAAAAAGCCATGAATTCTACATGCTGTATTCCCCTAGCACTGGAGTTCTGCCATTCTCATTGATTGGTAAACTTGGTCTTGGCTGGCTGTTCTTGCTGATCTTCTGGGGGAGGGGCCTGTTTCAGTGGTTCCCAAATGTCTTTGCCGGAGTCGGAACTGCCCCGCCCTTGCCAGGTCCAGGCTAAGTAATCTGCTTGGGTTTGCTCTTGGGAGCTTTTGTTCCCTGCAAGCTTTCCATACAGCTTTGGAGGATGAGAGTGAAAATGGCAGCCTCCCAATCTCCGCCCTGGAGGAGCCAAGAACTCGGGGCCCCACTCCTCAGTGCGCCCCCAGAGAAAAGGAGTCACTCCCGTCTCCCCGGTCTCCGGCCGCACTCTGTGCTCACCCGGCCTGTGACCAAGCGTTTCTATCTCAGGCACCCGACTCGGTGGGGAGTCTCCAAACTCAGCAGATCCCTGCGGTGTGCTCCCGTGCTGCTCCTCCTGGCGGAGGAAGGGGAGTCTCCCCGGATCTGCCGCTTGTTGGGTCCCTGCTGGAAGAGCAGTGGCCCAACTGTGCCGTGGATCATAGTTTACGGCAACTCCGAGCTGAGAGTCCGCTCCTTGGCCCCGTCTCTGCAGCCGGCTTCCCCACTCTGATATCTGGGAGCTCTGCCGCACTCAGGCACCCCCGGACTTTCTGTGACCCCGAGGGTCCTGAGACAACACTGTCCCACGAGGGTTCCACCCCCGCTTAGCCACTGGAGCAATGTCCCTCAGCGGAGCAGATTTCTAAAAGTTCTGATTTTGTGCTCTGCAGCTCTATCACTTGCCAGAAGCGGCTGTCGGAGGCCCCCTCCCCCACAGTCTATCCTCCTGAATCGCCTCGGATTCACTTCTCCACACATCCTACCTTCCAGAAAGTGGTCGCTTTTCTGTTCAGAGAGCAGTTGCTATTCTTTTCTTCAATCTCCTGTTGAGTTTGTAGGTGTTCAGAATGGTTTGATCCCTATCCAGCTGAATTCCTGGGACCAGACGAAATCCAGGTCTCCTACTCTTCCGCCATCTTGCTCCGCCCACCGAAAACTCTGCATTCTTGTCAACACTTGCTATTGACAGTTTTGTGAATCCTAGTTGGTGTGTAGTGATATCTTGTCTCTCATTAAGGTTTTTGTTTGCATTTCCCCAATGAGTTATTATGTTGAACACCTTTTCTTATGCTTATTGCCATTTGATATCACTTTTTATAAAATGCTTATTCAAATATTTCCCCAATAAAAATATAAAATTAGGTTGTTTGTTTTTTCTTATTGATTTGGAGATCAATAGACTGGACACAATTGCAAATATGTTCTCTCAGAATGAGGCTTGCCTTTTTTTTACTCTTTTAATGTTACCTTTTTGGGAGCAGAATTTTCTAATTTTAATGGAATCCATTGTAATGAGTCCTTTTTTGGTTTTAAGACCAGGAAAATCATAGCAATATTCTCTTCTCTCTCTTCTGGAAGCACTATAGTTTTATCTTTTATGTTTAAGTTTATTGTCCATCTTGAATTGTCAATTAATTAGTTAATAATTGTGCATAGTCTGAAATATAAATTATGTTTTGTGTTCTTCCATATGGAAAACTTTCATAAGAAAGACCATCATTTTCCCTTTTGTGGGTATTAGACAATTTAGGAAAGATAATTATAGTCTGAACTAAGAAAGTATTGTAAAAGTGGAAAGAACAGAACACATTTAATCAGTCAAGGAGAAACAATTTACTGCACTACATTAGTGATTCAGTGTCAGTTTTGAGAGAGAGGAATCAAAGATGACTCAGGAATTTGCTTTGGGCAGCAGTGTAAATAGTTGGGTTACCTACAAAGATGGAAAGTGCCAGAGGACTGGGCTGGGCAGGGGAGGGTATGCAGAACAGAATGGACATCATTTTTAGCAAATTAATATGAAGCTGTGGATAAGAATGCATGTTTGGATGGCTGTCTGCCAGGCAAGTTTCACAGTGCAGATGAGAGTCACCCAAAATAGAAACTAAAGTCACAGAATTGGAAAGAGAATATCGTTCTAGGAAGAGATGGCTGTTTTACCCAATAAGCTTACCGATAATTTAGGTATTCAAGAGCAGTACAGGAAGAACAAAATAAAATAATAGTAATTAGTAATAGTAAATAGAAAACTCTATGAGGTTATGCAGTACTCTACTCACACAAATCCTACTTCATATAAATTGCTACCGAAAAAGAGACATTTAACAAGATTTAGATTTGGAAAAATGAGTAAAGTGCAGTAACACAGAAATACACAAAAGCCCATTGTGTGAATGGAAATGGTGACATGATACTGCAAAGTGGATCTCCTGTCCACAGAGGACAGCCTTTCTCATGGCTTCTGTTAGGTTGTGGTGGGCCATTGTATGATCCTCAGCAAGTGCAGATTCTCAGGCTCTGCTCACTTTTTACATTCACATCTGCTTTGAGCAGGCAGCATTGTCCCCATTAGGAGGCCTCTGGCTATGGAAGTGCTGTAGGAACACAGCACAGGGGCTCCAGAACTCACAGGAAGTCTCCTACAAGTGTGTGAAACAGCCCACAAAAGACTGGAAAGTTGAATGTAGGGCATCTACACTTCTAAGAAAATAACATAGGTTCAGGGACGGTGCTTTTTCATTTTCTCAAAAAGAAATTCAATCCAAGTTTTGCTATCCCAATAAATGATTTCTAATTAATTCTTGATATTTTAAAATCTTTATCTATACATGAATTCCATTTACATAAAGTGTTATAATCAGAGCTAATATACAAAAATAGAGTTTTGCTCTATTTTTTCAATGAATAATTATATTAATGTGACACAAACATATAAATAAAACAATGCATGCCTAGTTATCCTTTTAATTATAGTACAATATTTTATCTGAAATTTAAACATTTAAATTACTTCCATGTATTGTGCTTACAGAAATATGTTTATATTTGTAGTTCCTTCTATTTTTATATATCAAATTTATATTCATAAAATGGAGAATAAATTCTTGGTGAAGAAAACAGACTCATACAGAAGGAGTAACAGTAGCCCAAGTATGGGCCTCTGAGTAGACTTGCCAAGTACATGCTTTAAAATTTGTTATTTCAATTTAAAAATCTTTTAATAATGTAAAGGAAAGCTGATTGAAATGCATCAAAACAATGGCTAATGCTGGTGACAGAGGGTGAGTATTTGGCAGGAGCTTGGTTGGTCTGGTTAGTTAGCAGAGCCAATTCAAGCTAGCTTGTTTGTGAGACAGCTTCTCCCCCTCTGACAGAAAGTATGCCAATTAATTGAATACATGAGGGGCTTTGGTCTAAGCCTAACATTTCTTTTAAACTGGTATTTAAATTTATGAAAGGAAAGCTACAAACTAGAGTAAATACCTGCAAATATTGTCTCTTTTCAAAGTTAATAAACTTGTGGATTGTACAGGCATATTAAAAAATCCTTGTGTACAAACAGTTGGAAAAAGCTATAATGACCTGTTTTTTATTCATCTCAGTTGCTTTGGAGTGATTTATAAAATATTCAATACTATTTTCTCCTTAAAAAACAGATTTTCCTTTAAGTGGTATTTCCTACAGGTGAGCATAATTCACATATATTTACATGACATACATGAATCATAATTTAATTTTTAAATTTTTTATTAACAAAACATAACAAAACTTTACCATTTTTAAGTGTTCAGTTCCACAGCATTAAGTATATTCACATTGTTGTGTAACTATCACCACCATCCACCTGCAAAACTTTTTTTATCTTTATACATTGAAGCTCTGTATCCATAAATACACTAACTACCCATTTCCCTCGGCCTTTGGTAGCCATCATTCTACTTTCTGTCTTTATAAATTTGACTACTGTAGATACCTCATATATGTGGTCATACATTTGTCTTTTTTGTGACTGCCCTGTTTTACATAGCATAATGTCTTCAAGTTTCAGCTACATTACAGCATTTATCAGAATTTTGCTTTAGTTTTTAAAGGACATACATATATTATGAAAATAAGCATACCTAACCCATAATAAATGCAGGTTGTGGTATAACACTGTGAGAAAATGTGGAAATAATGAAATAAAAAATGAGTTTATACTTCCCAAAAATGCCAAGGAGAGATTTTGAAATTCAGATTAACATCAAGAAGATGAAAAAATACAGGTTTTCTTGGAGCTGGTGGGAATGTTAAGGGGAAAAGTAATTGAGGGAAGCCAGGGGAGATAAACACGCTGGGAAATAGCACTGTGTTATTGTCAAGAATTAAACCACTTGCCTCTGGTGGCACCTCATTTAGCCCTCAAAATGACCTTGAAAGTTGTGCCTCTTCCATCCTGCCCATGGTAGCACCAAAGTTATTACCTAAGGTCACCCAGGGGTCAAGTTGAGGACCAAGAATCATTTGCAAATGGAGTGAATTACTGACATATTTTTTAAAAAGAAAACAGGAGAAATATTTTCTAAAAGGAGAAGTGTAATTAGCATAAAACGGTGGGTTTGATAATCATTTTCAACTAGAATTAAGAATACATTGTTTAAAATTAAGCACCTAAGAATGGAATTGTAATGACTAGGTCCTCACTTGGGTTCTAAAGATTTTTGGCTCATGTAAAGAAGCAGCTTTTTTATGTTTTTAGTAGCTCTCCAAGGATTCAATGAGTTATTTTGGACATGGTGTCTTCCACATTCCTGGAGATGTCTAACAATAGCAAAGAAAGAGGAATTGTCCTGAACATACTCCAGCATTGGATGGGTCCCAAGATGTGAGGCTCTTATGATCCTCTAGCCTAGTGATTCTCAAACCTGAGTGTGTATCAGAATCACCTGCACACTTGGTTGTCCTGTGTCGACCGTTTTTTGATTCAGTAGGTTGATAGTGGAATATGAAAATGTGCCTTGCCTGAATCCTGGATGATGCTGATGTTCCTGGACAAGAGACAGACTTTGAGAAATTCTACTCTATCATGTAACAGTCAGTTTGGCAGAGTTAATGATTTGAAACGTGAACCTTGTCTTTAAAGAGTTAAAAGTACAAGCTAGCATATACTATTGAATGAAATAGCAAAGACAGCAGTGAAAAAACTTCAGTGAAAGTAGTTCTGCAGTGTACATTGTTTTATTTTTACTGATTTTTACTGCATACATGGAGTCTAGACAAGACTTTGGAATTTTTGCATTGTTACTGGCAGAATATTCTTAAAAAGCTTTTGTATATTACTGAATTTAATAAAAAGGCAATGACTGTATCTGACAGTAGGAAACTTGGAAAACAGCTTTTAGTAATTAAGCCTTACTCTCAATTATAGGTTTTGAAATCTTGTTATTTAGACAGGCAATCTCATTGGCAATGGCTCAAACACCTCAACTCTGAGTATGCTGGTGACAGAGGCAGACTGGTGACAGTTTTCAATATTTTGGCCCTTATATATTGTGAACAACCCTGCAGGATCAAATTATCTTAAAAGTTACTAAGCCAGTGATATTTCCAAAGGTCAACCTGTCTCTCGAAATCCCCTTTTAGATAATAGTAAATGTTGTGTTATGGTCACCGTTCAATTTCATCAGCCATCAGCAGAAGAATATAATCTAGATGTGAAGGGACTGCATTCCCAGGGGTGGTAAGAATCTTGGTTTACTGAAATAGTAGTGATAATAGATTCAATATTAAGTTTGCCCCATACCTAAGATAAAAATGAAATTCTTTATGGTTGTTTTGTTCTTATCAGGTCACACAGACCTTACCCTTAAAATATTCAGAAGCACAGTATTTACTGAATAACATTTTATTTCATCCAATTCCCCATGTGGTCATGGTAGCAGGGCAAGCCCATGCCAGTGAAGAGAAACCAAGAGGCATTTTCTGAGGTTATGAAAGTTGATGATGTTTGACATCTTGCCGAGACGGAAGAGATGCATGGATGAATTCTTCTCTTTCCTGATCTCATCACTACAGGACTAGGGTCATCCAAAACTCAGTTAAGTCCAGCAAATACTATTCTAATAAGATTTGAATTTCCTAGAGAATTGTTTAGAGATTTACTCCTTTTAATAAAAAAAAAAAAAAAAAAAACAGCAATGTCTTTGATTTTCTTTTTGATCATTCTGTGGAAAAACTAAACATACATCTTATTTATGAAATACATGATATATTGGTAAAAATATATCATAAGCTATCCTTAGTCACCTGGGTCCAAAACTACCTCCAATTCTTGCCTACTGGAACATAAGATTCTCCAGAAAGGATTTGTATTTTTCATTTATTGGGCCCCTTCCTTAAGACCTAGGACAACACTATGCAATAAATAGTTACTTGCTAAAAACTTGTTGGATTGAGTTATTAAATGATTAATTATACCTTGTAAATCTTTAGTGATAAAAATATGGACTTATTAAAATAATTCAATTAAGGGCACCTGGGTGGCTCAGTTGTTAAGCGTCTGCCTTCGGCTCAGGTCATGATCGCAGGGTCCTGGGATCGAGCCCCGCATTGGGCTCCCTGCTGTGCGGGAAGCCTGCTTCTCCCTCTCCCACTCCCCCTACCTGTGTTCCCTCTCTCACGGTGTCTCTCTCTGTCAAAAAATAAATAAAATCTTTAAAAAAAATAATTCAATTAATTTATATTTCTAAACATTATAATATTTAAACAAGTAAATTATAAGAACCATGGGTTTATCAGCCCAGACATACAATTTCTGATATGGTAAACATTTCAAGTATATGTGGAGTTGTCTTTGCTTTGATCTGTGTAATTGAGTTTTAGGAAACATTTAAAAATAGTGTGAGTCCAACCTGAAAATATCAAGTTTTCTTTTGAAGTACTGTACTACTAAGTTTCCTAATTTGGAGCACATCAGGATTAATTTACACATTAATAAAACATATAAATTACTCCATTATCTGACAAACTGTCAAAGCCACCAGGAAGCAAATACATTGTATGTGATAAGTTGAATGATGAAGTTGGGAACATGTTACTTAAATGGAAATGTGCCTTTTAAAGCTCAATGTCATTTTTTAAAGCTTGGATTTTATCATTGTTATACAATTGTAAAAGTGAGAAGTCATGTTCATTTCAATTTTTAATGCTATACATTCTTAAATGTTGACTGGGGAGTCAGTTTCAAATCAGGGACAGGAATTTTCCTGGGAAAAGCCTAATGGTAATTTAATATTTTCCTCCTAACTTGTAGAAGTTTGCATAGTTTCATAGCTTCTGTAATAATAACTTTAAGAATATAAGTACCATATAGCTTTGTGTGTGTGTGTCTATGTGTGTCTATGTGTGTGTATACACACAAACTGATAATCTTGGAAAAGTTTCCACTCTTTAGTTAAAAAGATTTTAATGAACATTTCATCAAAAACATATTTGGAAATCTTTATCATGTGTATTGGACAGTCAATCAACACAATAGAAATTGGTCATTCATTCATTCATTCCTTCAATAAAAATTTATTTCCTATTCTATTTCATCCACTGTGGTTGATATAATTGGCATGTTCTGCCTAGCTCCTAAAAATCCCAAAGGCTCTGTGGGATTATTATACACTTGGAGGGAAACTACAGTGGATTCAGTGCTGTACACCAGCCCTTATTCACCAACTGATACTGGAGAAGGAGGGGATCACCTCTGTGTAAGACTCTTATTGTTGCACAGACATGAGGGAACCACATCACTTAGCACTAATAAATGTACCATTAGAGAGAACTGGTGATACACTAAATTTAGATAATAAAAAGTTAAGGCCTTAAAATATTTGCAGTAAGAGATTTGCTTTCTATGAAATTATAGCTAGAATTATACCTAGAGTACCTAGATCTATGAGAAGGATAAAATTAGCAATCTAGAATATCATTACCCTGAAATTGACCTTGGACACCACAATTCAATGACGACAATTTTAAAAGGCAAGAGATTTTGAAAAGTCCTCATCCATGTTCTAGAGGAACACTTTCCAGTAGAACTTTCTGTGATGTTGAAATTATTCTGTATTTTTCTAAATATATATATTAGTAATTGCAGATATATATATCTACATATAGATATATATATAGATATATTTATCTATATAATATATAGATATTTCTACAAATTATTCTATATTTTCACCATTATTTGGTAGGTACAAGACACAATGCTTGGAATGTGGCAGCACAACTAAGTAACTGAATTTTAAATTTTATTTAATTTTTGTTTAAATTGAAATTAAATAGTCACAAGCGGCTGGTGTTTACTGTATTTGACAGCACAGCTCTAACAAGAAAGTGAGCCTTTTTTTTTATAAAGGTGTCTTAAACAACAAGGTGTTTATTAGCATAAACATCAGCATGTGGTGAGATAGGCAGTTTCCCTACTGGACGGGATGACATGGAGTAGGAATAAATCCATTAGCAACAATCATATAAGAAAACAATCCCATGATGAAGATAAACTCCTGCAAGCTAGTGGGAGAACCCAAATCACTCCTATTGGCCAAAGTTGGGTCTTGTCTAAGCCTAAACAATCTGGCAAGATAAAATTAGGACCCCCAACCATTAGGCTCACATTATAATTCATTTAAGGCTTTAAAAAATAGAGGTCTGCATTTCCTGAGAACATTTGGGTAACTAAGGGACATTTTGGGGACATACCACAGGGTGGTATTGAGATAATCTCTGCCAAAATTGCTCAGCAGTTTAGATAATTCAAATTAGGTATAGGTAGCTTCCAAAGTTTCCAATGCACTTTTGAAACTTACAAAGACTACAGTTTACCTAACTGCTGAACCTTTACTCTAATTAGGTTTGTTCACACCAAAATACTAATGCACACCCATGTAGTGAGCATCATCACCATAACTGAGATATACAACATTTGCATTACACCAAATAGTTCTTTGTGTCTCTTAGAAGTCAACTTCCTCCTCCTTGCCTCCAAGCAAACACTGATCTGCTTTGTCACCATGGGTTAGTTTTGTCTATTTTAAGAATTCATATAAATGAAATCATTGTTTTTTGTCTTTTGGGGCTGACATCTTTAACAGTATGTTTTGAGATTCATCCACGTGTATGTGTGTTAGTATTTTATTCTTATGTATCATTGAATAATACTCTATTTTATGACTATACCAAATTTCTTTATTTGTTCATCTATTGGTGAACGTTTGTCTTGTTTCCAGTGCTGGGTTATTATGCAAAGCACTTCTATAAGTATTCATTTACAAGTTGTGTGTGTGTGTGTGTGTGTGTGCACCTGCGATCTTCAAGCATGCACATAACCACCTCTGTGTTTTAATTCTTTTGAGTTAATATCTCCGAGTGAAATTTCTGGGTTGCATGATAAAATATTTTTGTGTTGGAAATTGTGTCATTAAATTAAGGAACTTTCTGGTTATTTGGAAGGTAATTTATGGTTATATCCAGTAGCTCTTAATGCTTTCATTTTAGGAATATTTATTGCTCCTTCTCATAGAAGTTATCTTTATATTCTATTATTACAGTCTTCTATTGTAATTTTTTTTTTTTTTTTTTTTTTTTTTTACCTATGGCTTTAAGTGGTGTTAAGCATAATCTATTATGGATGTAGATGCAATATAAAGTAATAAAACTGAAACCAAAATTCCAGGCTTGTGCCACTTATAGTTTTTGATCCTATTAATATGAAAAAAATACTTTTATTTTTAGAATGTGTATTTAGGAACTTTTAAAGAATAGTTTATAGTTTTTGAAGTATTTTCATAGCTATCACATAATTTCACTGGCACTCAATGCCACTTTATTCATTTGATTATATCAAAGGGTTCATTTCCCAACAAAATGTAATAGTGATATCAAGGGCTATGCCTTTAATTAATATAATTTGACAGAAACTCTAACATTTTCATTGCAAAGACCCTGAACAATTTTAGACATTGGCACTGCATATTGGCTTTCCCCTTTTCCACAGGGGAGTCATAGATGGCCACCCTGGATAGAGGGGATTATCTCAGTCGAGGCAGGGAAAATGATTAACAGACTCGTTGAGCAGTCTCCCGGCTGTGCAAGTGACAGCAGTCTCGTTTGTTTATTGCAAAACCTTCTATTTCCTGGCAGCTGGCTAATTTTTATCCCAAAGATGTCTGTTTTATCTTGGCTCCCATCTTTAAATGACATCATTGAAATGCTTGGGATTAGAGGCAAGAAACAGAGGCTTCAGCTGCCAAAAAATTAAAAATATTTCTAAGCCAAACACAATCTGTACAAACTATCAAATAAACAAAATTGCTTGTCCTGCTGGACAATCAGCACCATATTCATCAACCACTCCTTAGTACATTTTCACCTATGCATGCACAATTGTGGTCACGTCTTCAATGCTTCCTTTCTTTGGTTTTCATCTGGACATTCAGTCAGGAAATAAGGAAAATGGGCTTGTCTTTCTAATTCAATGTGGGCCTTTCCTCACAAAGCACACTTTAAAAGTTTAAAAGTTAATAATGTTAAAAAATGCAAAATTCTAATTTTAAGTTATTTTGCACAGTTGGAAGGAGCACTGATGGATCTGGAAACACTGTGTTGCACAAATGCTTTGACTTGACCTATATAAAATAAGAATAAGCGTTATTTTCTCTCTTTTTTCTTCTACTTCATCTCTTTTTTGTCTTATTATTTACAAAGAGCTACGTTTGTAGAGCCTATAGAAAAAGCAGGAGGGCCAAACATGAGAAAGTTATTCTCTGAGTTGGGACAAATTCAGAACTTTGTAGACCTTTGGTACACTTATTCCTGGAAATCTCATCCCCATGATATCAAATTGTTTAAATTCATGCCATCCCACATTCAACTATACTTTATATGCTGCTATTTAAGAGTTGAATTGAGTTGCAGTGATTAGTTGATATAATGAGATATAATAAAGACATTTCATTATGTATTAATTTTTTTGCAGTTTTCAATTTGTGTTTTGGAACCTGATTTCCCCCCCAGAAACTTAAAAAAGTTATGGTCCTGAGCACTGTGTTGTTGCCAAAGCCTACTAAAGGAACATGCTCTAAGAAATGGTACTAGGAATAAAATGGATATTGACACATATTTATAAAATCCACTTGAAGGTCAGGTCCCTTCCCTCCCCACCCCTCCCCTCCCCACTCTTTCCCTTCCCTGCCCTTCCCTTCAATATAGTTAACATACAATATTATATTAGCTTCAGGTGCACAATTTAATGATTCAACAATTCTACACATTACTCAGTGCTCGTCAAGATAAGTGTACTCTTAATCCCCATCACCTATTTCTCCCATCCTCCCACCCACCTTCCCTCTGGTAACCATCTGTGTGTTCTCTATAGTTACCAGTCTGTTTTTGTGGTTGTCTCTTTTTTTTTCTTTGTTCATTTGTTTTGTTTCTTAAATTCCACATATGAATGAAGTCATATGGTATTTGTCTTTCTCTGAGTGATTTATTTCACTTAGCCTTATACTTTCTAGCTCCATCCATGTTATTGCAAATGGCAAGATTCCATTCTTTTTTAAGTCTTCTTTATCCATTCATCAGTAGATGGACACTTGGGCTGCTTCCATACTTTGGCTATTGTAAATAGTGCTGCAGTAAATACAAGGGTGCATATATCCTTTCAAATTAGTGTTTTCACGTCCTTTGGGTAAATACTCAGTAATGTGAGGAAACTCCATACTGTTTTTCACAGTGACTGCACCAGTTTGCATTGCCACCAACAGTACACAAGGGTTCCTTTTTTCTTCACATCCTTGTCAACACTTGTTGTTTCTTGTGTTTTTTATTTTAGTCATTCTAACAGGTGTGAGGTGATATCTCATTGTGGTTTTGATGATGAGTGATGCTGAGCGTCTCTTCATGTTGTCTGTTGGTCATCTGTATGTCTTCTTTGGAAAAAAATGTCTGTTCATGTCTTCTGCCCATTTTTAATAGGATTATTTGATTTTTGAGTGCTGATTTTTATAGGTTCTTTATATATTTTGGATATTAACCGTTTATTGGATATGTCATTTGCAAATATCTTCTCCAATTCAGTAGGTAATTCCCTTAGTTTTCTAACTTTGATCTCAGGCATTATTTGCCTGAGTACTTTAATTTTGGAAAATCAATTACTTTTTATTCTTTCTTTTTTAAATAAAATTTTTTATTGTGGTAAAATATATAGTATAAAATTTATCATCTTAACCATTTCTTTATTATTAACATATAATATATTATTTGTTTCAGGGGTACAGGTCTGTGATTCATCAGTCTTATACAACACACAGTGCTCACCACATACCCTCCCCAATGTCCATCACCCAGCTCCCCCATCCCCCACTCCCCTCCCCTCCAGCAACCCTCAGTTTATTTCCTGAGATTAAGAGTCTCTTATGTTTGTCTTCGTCTCTGGTTTCTTCTTGTTTCATTTTTTCCTCTTTCCCTATGATCCTCTGCCTTGTTTCTTAAATTCCACATATCAATGAGCCCATATGATAATTGTCTTAACCATTTTTAAGTGTTTAGTTCAGTGGAATCAATACATTTGTATTGTTGTGACCATCACCACCATCCATCTCCAGAACTGTCCAAAACTGTCAGTTTTGCAAAACTGAAACTCTATACACATCAAACAATAGTTTCCCATTCACCCCTCCCTCCAGCCTTTGGTAACCACCATTCCACTTTCTGTTTCTATGAGTTTGACTATTCTAGGTACCTCATAGTAGAATCATACAGCATTTGTCTTTTTGTAACTGGATTATTTCACTTAGCTTAGGGTCCTTGTTTACCCATGCTGCAACATAAGTCAGAATTTCCTTCATTTTTAAGGCTGAATAATATTCCATTGTATGTATGTACCATATTTTCCTTATTCTTTCATCTGTTGATGGACACTTGAGTTTCTTCCACCTTTTGGATATTGTGAATAATGCTAAAATGTATATAGCTATACATTTCCCCCTTCGCACTGCTTTCAATGTGTAAGTTTGGGTATGTGGTGTTTTCATTTTAATTCATCTCTAATTATATCCTAAATTTCCTTTGTGATTTTTTTCTTTGATTTATTAATTGATTAAGAGTGTGTGGTTTAATATCTGCAAATGTGTGAATTTTCTAGTTTTCCTTCTGTTATTGATGTTTACTTCAATCCTGTTGTGATCATAAAAGATACTTTATCTTTTTTTTTTAAGTAGGCTCCACACCCAGTGTGGAGCCCAACGTGAAGCCTGAGCTCACCACTCCAAGATCAAAACCTGAGCTGAGATCAATAGTCAGAAGCTTAACTGATTGAGCCACTCAGGTGTCCCAGAATACTTTATCTTTTTAAATCTATTGAGGTTTAAATTTTAGCCTAACATAGAGTCTGGGGAACTGGAGAATGTCTCATGTGCACTTGAGACTAATGTGTATACCATTGTTGTTGGGTAGAGTGTTCTATATATCTGGTATATATAGTTGTTTTATTGTGTGTTTCTCTATTATTGAGTGTGGGGTATTAAAGTCTTTAATTATTATTGTATAAATGTCTATTTCCCTTTAATTCTATAAATTTTTGCCTGATATGTTTTGATGGCCTGATATTATGGGTGTAATTGTTAATAATTCTTATACACTCTTGTATTAAAACTTTTATAAATATATAATCCTTATTTATCTGTTGTAAATAGGGAGGGAGGGGCAGAGGAAGAGGGAGAGAGAGAATCTTAAGCAGACTCTGCCCAGCATGGAGCCTGACGCAGGGCTCGATCTCATGTCCTTGAGACCATGACCTGAGCTGAAATAAAGAGTTAGATGCTTAACTGACTAAGCCACCTAGGCACCCCTCTTGTAAACCTTTTAAAATAAAGTCTATTTTGTCTTATATTAGTATAACCACTCTGCTTTCTTCTGGTAACTATTTGCATGAAATATCTTTATCCATCTCTTCACTTTAAATCTATTTGTGGTTTTGGATCTAAAGTGAGTCTCATGCCTGTGGTAATATAGTTGGATAGTGTTTTTCTCCCCACCCCATACAGTCTGACATTCTCTGTCTTTTGATTAGAAAGTTGAATCCATTTACATTTAAAGTAATTACTAATGAAGAGGAACTTCTGTCATTTTTCTATTTTCTCTATGCCTTATAGGTTTTTGTCCTTCATTTCCTGCATTACTACTTTCTTTTGTATTTAGTTTATATTTTGTGAAATGTTTTGATTACCTTCTCATTTCCTTTTTGGTAAATTCTGTAGCTATTTTCTTTGTGGTTACCATGGGGATTATATATACTATTCTAAAGTTATAACATTCTAATTTGAATTTTTACCAGTTTAACTTCAATAACATAAAAATTCTCTGCTCTTTTAGAGCTCAATCCACACCCCCTTTTAATTATTGATGTCACAAAAATTACATTTTTATATGTGGTGTGTCTAAAAAGAGAAACTAATTTTTATGCATTGTCTCTTAAATTATGTAGAAAACGAAATACAGAGTTGTAAACCAAAGTTACAGCTTTTAAAATAGGAATTATTTTTTAGAACATATTAGTCATGGTTCAACATGCTCAAGTCAATAAATATGATACAACAAATTTATAAAATAAAATAAACATATGATCATCTCAATAGATGTAAAAAAAGCATTTGGCAAAATTCAATATGCCTTTCTGGCAAAACTTTCAAGAAATTGGATTTGGAGGAAAATATCTCAATAAAAAATATTCAGCTAACATCAAACTCGATAGTGAACAGTTGAAAGCTTTTCTGTTACAACCGTTAAGGAAAATAATATAAAGTTTCCTCAAAAAATTAAAAACAGAAGTACCATATGATCCAGCAAACCCACTTCTAGGTATATATCTAAAGAAAATTAAATTTTAAATGAATTTTAAAGAGGTATCTGTATTTGCATGTTTATTGCAGTATTAATTGCAATAGTCAAGACATGGCAACAACATAAGTGTCCATAGAGGGATGAGTGGGTAAGAAATATATGGTAAATATATAAAATAGAATATTATTATATATAATAATGAAGGGAATTCTGCTATTTTCAAAAACTTGGATGTACTTTGTGGGCATTAGGTTAAGTGAAATTAATCAGATAGAGTTCACTTATATGTGGAATCTTAAAAGCTGGAATTGGTAGGAACACAGTAGAATGGTGGTTGCTAGGGATTGAGGGGTGGCGGAAATGGGGAGATGTTGATCAAGTGATACAAACTTTCAGTTATAAAATAATAAGTTCTGGAGAGCTAAGATACAGCATGGTGACTATAGTTAACAACAGTGTAGTATATACTCAAAAGTTGATGTGATAGTAAAATTTTAATGTCTCAGCATAGCAACAACAAGGAAATGGCAATTATGTGAGGTGAAAGATGTGTTAAATAACCATATTTTGGTAAACATTTTGCAATATATATGTGTATCAAATCCTCATATTGTACACCTTAAACTTACACAATGTTGTATGACAATTATATCTCAACAGAGCTGAAAAATATATTAAAATAATAACTATATGAGGTAATATTTATGTTAATTTTTCTTGATTGTGGTACCAAATCATCAAGTTGTACACCTTAAATATATACAAATTTAATTGTTGATTATACCTCAATAAAGTTAGGAAAAAAGAACATATGTAAAAGATGTATTAGTTTCTTAAATCATGAAGAAGAAAAAAGTTGAGGTATAAACTGAAGTTAAAGTACTAGCTTTTGCAATTGCCCATGTATTTACCTTTTTTTTTTAAAGATTTTATTTATTTATCAGAGAGAGATAGATATAGCGAGAGAAGGAACACAAGCAGGGGGAGTGGGAGAAGGAGAAGCAGGCTTCCCACTGAGCAGGGAGCCCAATGCGGGCCTCAATCCCAGGACCTTGGGATCATGACCTGAGCCAAAGGCAGATGCTTAACCGACTGAGCCACCCAGGTGTCTCAACCATGTATTTACCTTAACTGAGATCTTTTTTTCTATGTATGGCTTTGAGTAACCTGCCAGTGTCTTTTCACTTCAATATACAGAAGATCCTCTAGCATTTCTTTCAGGGCAAGTCTAGTGGTGATGAACTCCTTCAGCTTTTGTTTATCTGGGAATATCTTAATTTCTCTTTCACTCTTGAAGAACAGTTCTGCCAAATATAGGATTCTTGGTTGACAGTGTTTTTCTTTCATCACTATGAATATATAGGCCCACTATCTTCTGGCCTTTGAGGTTTCTGGTGAGAAATTGGCTCTTATTGAGGATTCCTTGTACATGAAGAATAAATTCTTTCTTGCTGCTTTCAAGATTCTCTCTTTGTCTTTGTCTTTTGACAGTTTGAATATAACAGTTCAGGCTACAGTTTGTTGAGCTTCTTGGAAGTTTATCTTTATGTCTTTCAACAAATTTGGGAAGTTTTCAGTCATTATTTCTTCAAATAACCTCTCTGCCCTTTTCTGTTTCTCTTCTTCCACTGGAACTCCCACAATGTGTATGATGGTCTTCTTCATGGTGTCACACATTTCCCTTAGATTCTGTTCACTTTCTTTTCTTTTTTTTTTTTAAGATTCTATTATTTATTTGAGAGAGAGTGAGCACATAATCTTAGGGAGGGGCAGAGAGGGAGAAGGAGTGACAGACTCCCTGCTGAGCAGGAAGCCTGATGCAGGGCTGGATCCCAGAACTCTGGGATTATAACCTGAGCCAAAGGCAGATGCTTAACTGACTGAGCCACCCAGGTGTCCCAGTTCACTGATTCTCCTGCTGGTCACATCTGCCTTTGAATTCCTATCATAAAATTTCATTTCAGTTATTATATTTTGAGCTCTATAATTGTTTTTAGGATTTTCTATCTCTTTATTGGTATTTCCATTTTGTTCATACATAATTTTCTTGACATTCTCCACATTCTTCTTTAGATTTTTGACCATCTTTAAGAGAGTTGTTTTAAAGTCTTTGTCTATTAAGTTTGCCATCTGATCTTTCTCACAGATAGTTTCCGCTTGCATTCGCCATACTTTCTTGTTTCTTTGTATGCCTTGTGATTTATTTCTTTTTGAAAACCAGATATTTGAATCAAATAATTTGGTAACTCTGGAAATCAGATCATCCCCCTTCCTGTGTTGACTAGTGTTTGTTTTTGTTTTTGGATTATTGCAGGCTATCTCTGTGTTGGGAATCAGTCTGAGGTATACACTTAAGATATTGGGCTTATGAGCCTGTGCCTTTCTCTGGGCATATGTAGTGACTTTCTAAATTTCCCTGTATATATGGTTACTTTTAAAGGTCCTACCCTTTAAATACCTGTCCCTGAAAAGGGAAAAGATGAATCACAGACCTGTACCTCTGAAACAAATAATACATTAGATGTTAAAAAAAAAAAAAGAAGATAGTAGGAAGGGAAAAATGAAGGGGGGCAAATCAGAGGGGGAGACGAACCATGAGAGACTATGGACTCTGAGAAAAAAACTGAGGGTTCTAGAGGGGAGGGGGTGGGGGGATGGGTTAGCCTGGTGATGGGTATTAAAGAGGGCACATATTGAATGGAGCACTGGGTGTTATATGCAAACAATGAATCATGGAACACTACATCAAAAACTAATGATGTAATGTATGGTGATTAACATAACATAATAAAATAAAATTAAAAAAATAAATGGAAAAGGAATAAATAAAATGGAAAAGAGAGGAAGGAGGAGAAGCTGGCTTTTAAAGTCCCCTGAAAGTCATTTCAGTCCAACTGGGAGAGATTTCCAATAGCAGGAAGAGGGCTCTGTGTTCAGAAGCAACAATCAGCAATGAGAACACAGATCCTTAATGTTTAGAGAATAGGGTCTACATTTCCCACCTTGAATACTGCAAGCTATGTGAAAGTTGCTCTGAGAACATGAATGGATGCTTGCCAAGGAGGGTAGGGGAATGGGGAATGGGTAGCCACCCTGAACTAAATCTGAAATTGATTGAAATTAACTCCCATTTATTGCTCAAGCCTTTTCCTGGAAGTTGCAAGCCTTCTAACAGACTCCAGTATTCCAAAATAGTTAAAACCCATGGATTCTACTAGTGCAGTTTTTATCTAGGTGAGGAGATGGAGTCCTTTTACTTCCTACTTCTCCATCTCCCCAGAACCCTTCAATACTTGCTTTCTGAGGCATCTTTATCTTTGGTTTTCAAACCCCAGTCTACTAATCATATCTAGATTGCATGCTCTATTTGCTTGGTGACTGTGTTTTGGTCTGGGTGCTGATTCTGATTATCTCACCATAGTGGATCACTGAGGGGAAATAAATGCTTTCTGTCACATAGATGATGAAAATGTATTATCTTTCCCAGTGCCTTATTACAGTTGCACTTTTGTTTTTCTGTATACAGATTTCTGGTATGTCTTTTATGAAGCATATAAAAGAAAGCTTGAGGAGTTATTCCTTAAATCTAGCCTTCAAACAAACAGATTTGAAAAATGGGGAACAAATGTAGCAGTGAAACAAATAAAAATGTAAGCAGAGAATAAACATAAATCATGGGGAACTTTGAAGAAATTAAGTCTAGTATCTTCAAGACACTTTCTTTTAACATCTCTAAGAGAAATTCTCTTATCCCTTTTTCTATACATCTTCCAGAAAGTACCATAGAACACAGATATTAGTTCTACTGTTCCTGCTTGTTTTATTTTTACTAAGTCTTGTAGAAGATTCAAGTAAAAAGCAGGTTATTAATTCAACAGTATTTATTGCATTCCTAATATGTGCCAAGATCTCTACTGTCTGCTGGGAATATAATAATGGCTTATAGATTGTATTAACTAGGGCTCTTCAGAAAAAAGAAAAAGGACAATACGATATGTATGTGTGGGTGTAGATTAGAACATTTGTTAATACAATATATATATAGTACAATGTGTATATATATATAATACAATATATATGTAAAGTAATATATAGTATAATATATAAATGATTATATATTTTCTCTCTGCATATATGTATATTTACATAAATGTTTTATATTTAGATAAATATCTATCTATATATTTTGTATATATATATATTTCACATGAGTGTGGGGGCTGGCATGTCTAAAATCTGTAGAGCAAGCTGACAGGCTGGGCTTGTAAGAACTTGTCACAGTTCTAAGTCTAAATTCCACAGAATGACAGATGGAAACTCAAGCAGGGTTTCTATCTTGCATTCTTGAGTCCTTCTTTTGTAGGGAACATCAGTCTTTGCTCTTAAGCTCTTCAGGTGATTGGATGAGGTCCATCCATATTATGGAGGGTAATCTGCCTTACTCAAGGTCTACTGATGGAAATGTTAATCACATCTAAAAATATACCTTCAAACAAAATCCAGACTGGTGTTTGACCAAACACCTAGGCATCATAGCCTAGCCAAGATGACATATAAAATTAACCATCACAGAGATAATCAGAAAAATTGAGATGTGCTTTAAGGCAGCTGATGTTATAATAGTAATAATAATCATTGTTATTATTATTATATTATTATTATAGTTATAATTATAACAATTTTAAGGAACAAATATGAAGAGATAAAACAAATATTTGCTTTGTTTATAACTGGTGTACCTAGGTGGTCTATATGGGTTTTCATTGTACTATTCTTGTGACTTTTCTCAGGTTAGATTTGAACTTTTCAACATAGCATTTTTGGGAAAAAAGTGGTTGTAAGTAAATACATTTTGAGCAAATGTAAAGTATAATATGTAAAATGATATACCTACACATGTGTACAATACTGACTAGTCCATTTTATTGGAAAGGGGGAACAGAAATCAGGAAACTCCCAGAAGAGTTGTCTCATAAGACAAATACTCTCTGGACAGGCAAATAGGAGTGGCAGAATTTCTTCTGAAATGGACTTCTTTGTCATATAATAATGCTGAGCAATGATTTGAGGCCTGAAAGTCCCTGTTCCTATAACAAAAGTGACTAGACTGTGATATTCAAAATGGAAATACTGCTTACTAAACAAATTTTGTTCATCATCATTCCCTGCATATATATTGTAGTCCCAGCAGATAACAGAGGTCTTGGCACATTTTTTAGTACAATACATATTGTTAAACTAATTAATTGATTTTTACTTGAATCTACTACAAGATCTGGTAAAAATAAAGCAAATAGGAAGAGCAGAAAAAATAGCTGTGTTCTATGACATTTTCTGGAAGAATGTATCAGAAGGGGAGAAGAAAGTTGGTAAGGAGTGTTAAAGTCTCTTGAAGGAAGTGGACTTTCTTCAAATCCTTTATCATTTAAATTACCATATTGTGTCCTCTAAATGACCAAAACAAGTTTTTTCACACACACTACCTCCAAGTGTATGGAGATTATACACTCTAGCCATATGCAATCATGGGTCTTGTTTTAGTTTATTTATTTTTATTTTTTAAGATTTATTTATTTTAGAGAGGAGAGTGGAGGGGGAGGGGCAGAGGGAGAGGGAGAGACAGTCTTAAGCAGACTCCACACTGAGTGCAGAGGCCAACTTGGGGCTTGATTTCACCACCCTGAAATCATGACCTGAGCTGAAACCACTTAACTGACTGGACCACTGAGGTGCCTCTCATGGATCCTGTTTTAAAAACACATAAAACAATATGGAATGTACAATAAAGTTCAATTTTATGCCCTATGTGGATACACATGAAAATTTTGGTTTGCTCTATACAGTACATATATAATATTTATTTCTAAACACTAAGTATTTCCTTAAGCCTGAGACATTGTATAAAGGATAGCAATGGTAGAATATTAAGAGTCAATTAAACAATGTCTCATCTAGTCAGAAAATTTTAGAAAGTTAATGCCAATTTGGGTTACTTTAAACACCCAGACACAGAGAAAAAGCCATAATTGAAACACAATATTTTTATTATAAACAATTGGTAAACAATTTGTATTCTATAATAAACAATTTCAGGAATAAAATATCAATCTCTGGACTAAGGGGGGTAGAATTATATTGTAAGAGGGGAAGTCTTCCCATTCTAAGTTATTAGGATTTGATGATAAGACTATCCTTATATATAAATACATAGAAAATTGCAAAAATCACAGAAATTATAAATTTCAGAAGGGTAATTTTTAAAGAAAACACAACTCAGTCACTTTTAAAAATACAAAGCAGTACTTTTCAGGAAAGATGTCAAACATCAAACTAATTGTAAGAGTGATAAGGCATTTTGTTTATATAAAGCTCAATGTTTTTTGTGTAGTTTCCAGAGGAATAGTTTTTATTTTCACACCTCTCAACATTTTTTTTTTTTTAAAGATTTTATTTATTTGTTAGAGAGAGAGAGCGTGGGCGAGAGAGAGTGATCGAGAGTACAAGCAGGGGTAGCTGCAGGCAGAGGGAGAAGCAGGCTCCCTGCTGAGCAAGAAGCCCGATGCGGGACTCGATCCCAGAGTACTGGGATCATGACCTGAGCTGAAGGCAGCCGCTTAACTGACTGAGCTACCCAGGCGTCCCACCTCTCAACATTTTTATAAAAAAGTATTCTTTTGTCTCTCAGTGACTGAATAATTGTTATTTTCTGTCATCGTGTTCCAGATTTCTCGTACTGAAGTGAAATGCTTTTTTTCATTAAGCCGCAAAAGATCTTTCATTTAAAAAAAAACTCATTTAAATGTGGTTTCCATTCTTGTCTGAGAGAAATTTCTGCTTTGGGAGGTATTTGACATTTTAACAACAGTTTGTCATCTCCCATGTGTCATGATTGCCAATTAATTTGTATCCTTAGGGAAGGACCAAATGAACATGTCTTGAGAAAGGCTTCAGTTTGATGCTTTATCAGTATCAATTCTCTCTACACTGGTGGACCACTACCACCCAGCTGGCAGAGACAGCAGTGCTGTTTATAATACACCAAACACACACACCGTAGTCAACGAAACCATCCTGTTATATAGGAATTCAAATATATCAAGCTGTTTAAATTATTATGCTTTTCACTTTGATTTTTAATTTATGTTTTATTGCATCCACTTATTTTCCCTAGCACTATTTCATTTATAAGTAATCTTATAGGAGAGAATCATATACTTCCATGAGTTTTACCTTAGGCAATCTAACAGCTGTTTTATAAGCTGTTCTTTTCAAGCCTTTTTGAATGTTTGAATGTTGTAAGATATCAAATTCATTGTTAGTCATTTCCTGTTTACAACTAAACCAAAATATGGTTTTAAAGCCTAAAGACAAACCTTCTTAAATATAAAATGAATGGAATCAAAATGTATTTTGTTCTAAATGGTAAAAGTGCTTCCATAAGGGAAAGATAAAAATTCAAGAATGAGACTAGATAAAACTTTTATATGTCAGAGGCCGCATCCTGTAGGGCTCAAGAATATAGATTCTAGAGCCAGATTAGACAGGTTGAAATCCTGAATATATTGCCTGAACTCCTGGATTTTGGGCAAGTTAAAGAACCTCTCTGAGACTCAGTTTTATCATTGGGTTGTTAAAGGAATCATTTAGTTAATATTTAGAAATTATATAGAAAATTGCCTGCATAATTGTGTTAGCTCTGGTTAAATGAAATAAACAAAAAGTCATATATACCCATTATTCATTTTCTTTTCACCTGGATTCAATAGTTTTGCTCTATTAGATTTGCTTTTTAAAGAATTATCATTAGATTAATTTTGGTTCACTTTATATAACTCAATGGAAGTTCAGTCTGACTCCAACTTTCAACAGTTCTATTTTGGAAGCCCTGACATTTTCAAATATAGGATTGTCTGTGTTTTTAGATGTGCAAAACAAATTTATATTGTTTATAAATATATAATTCATAATAAATATATAATTAAAAATAAAAATAGTGATTGCTGCAATGAATATAGTAGTTCTCATAATCCAAACACAATGAGAAAAGAAAAATCCCTACACATGCTAGAAGTTACACATCCTAGGTTTCAGTCAAATGCTACAAGAAGGGGAAGAAATTAAGAGTGTGACAAAAGTGGTTGCAAATAATTTGGTGGAGACTAGGACTTCAAAGGAGGTATATTTCTGGCAATGTGAGTTCCTCTGGATAGGTAGAGAACTCTCACAGCAGAAGTAACTAAAACTTATAGATCAAGTATAAATAAAATATTCATCACAGCTGAGTTTTAAAGATAAGGAGGAATATGCTCAGATATTAAAAATAGAAATGTGATCAGAATGATGTGCAATGCATCTGGGTATGTTCTAATGGTAGCTGCTGGTATCAGACAAAGTAGAGCTTCCTGATTCAAACACTATGATTGAGACAAGAGACAAGTCTTTAGGCTATGCAAGGTAGGACATCAAAATAGATTTCTCAGGTTTTGGGGGGACCCTAAGAAGCCCACTCCTTAATGAGATGATGCATAAGTACATTCACATTGTTGTAGAAAAAAAGCTTTAGATCTTTCATTTTGCAAAATTGAAACTCTCTATCCATTGAACAACCTCTCATTATGTTTTTTTATCTCCCTATACCCTGGCAACCACCATCTACTTTCTAAGGGTTTGGCTGGGTTAGGTACCTCACATAAGTGGAATTATGCAGTATTTGTCTTTTTGTGTCTGGCTTATTTCACTTAACATAATATCCTCAAGGGTCATCTATATTGTAACATATGATGGCATTTTTTTTCTTTTTAAAGGCAGCATAATATTCCACTGTATGTATATACCATATTTTTTTCATCCATTCATTTGTTGGTGGAAATTTAGGTCACTTCTACCTCTTGGCTATTATGAATAGTACAGATTCTATTTTTAATTACTTTGGATATACACCCAGAAGTGGTATTGCTTGATCATATGGTAATTCTATTTTTAATTGTTTGAGGAACTCCATACTTTTCTATAGCAGTTGCACAGTTTTACATTCCCACCAATGGTGCACAAGGGTTCCAATTTCTCCACACTCTTACCAACACTTGTTATTTTCTGTTGGTGGTGCTAGTGGTGGTGGTGGTGTTAGTGGTCATCTTGACAGATGTGAGATAGCTAATTGTGATTTTGATTTTCATATCCCTGATAATTAGTGATGATGAGCACATTTTCATATGCTTGTTGATATTATGTATGCATTCTTTGGAGAAATGTCTATTCAAGACCTTTGTCTATTTTTAAATCTGGTTGTTTGCTTTTTTTGTTATTTAATTATAGGAAGTTCTCTATATATGCTGGATATTAACTCCTTATCAGACATTTGATTTTCAAATATCTCCTCCTATTTCATAGGTTGCCTTTCTACTCTATTGATTTCTTCCTTTGATGAACAGTAATTTTTAATTTTGATGCTGTTCCCTTTATGTATTTTTGTTTCTGTTGCTTTGCTTTTGGGTCATCAAGAAATCATTGTCAAATCCAACATCATGAGACATTCTCTTATATTTTCTTCTAGCAGATTTATAGTTTTAGATCTTATGTTTCTGTCTTTAATCCATTTTGAGTTAATTATTGCATATGGTTTAAGGCAAAGATCCAATTTCATTCTTTCACATGTGAATATCCAGTTTTCCCAGCACCGTTTGTTTAAGAAACAGTCTTTTACCCTTTGTGTAGTCTTGAAACACTTTTCAAGTTACCATATATATGAGCGTGTGTTTTTTATTTTGTAATGCTCACTTTTCTAAAGAAAAAAATTTATAATTTTAGAATAGTTATAGATTTACAGAAAGTTATAAGGCTAGCACAAGTACTTGTATACCCATACCCACGTTCCATTATTATTAATATCTTATATCATAAAAGTGCATTTGTCACAACTAATGAATCAATATGATATATTATTACAAAGTCTATACTTTAAGGATATCTGGGTGACTCAGTCGGTTAAGTGTCTGCCTTTCATTTGGGTCATGATCTCGGGGTCCTGGAATGGGGTCCCATGTCAGGCATCCTGCTCAGTGGGGATCCTGCTTCTCCATCTCTTTCTGCCCCTTCTCCCCACTCATGCTCTCTCTCTCTGTTGTTCTCTCTCTCATGCAAATAAATAAATAAAATCTTTAAAAAAACCCAAAAACAAAACAGAACAAAACAAAAACACAAAGTCTATACTTTTTCAGATTTTCTTAGTTTTACCTAATATACTTTTTTTGCTCCAAGATCTCATCTGATATATTATATTTCTCCATGTCTCCTTCAGCTTACCTAAACTGTGACACTTTTTCAGACTATCCTTGTTTTTGATGACATTGACAGTTTATAGGAGTATGGGATAGGTATTTTGTAGACTATTCTTCAATTGAGATTCGTCTGATTTTTTTCCCTCATGATTAGACTAAAGTTAGAGATTCTTCAGAGGAAGATCACAGAGGTAAAATGCCAATATCATCGTATTCTATAAAGGGTACCAATTATCAACATGACTTATGACTCTTGATTTTGACTTTGCTCACCTGAGATAGTTTTTTTCAGCTTTCTTCACTGTAAAGTCACTCTTCCTCACCCCCTTCTTTTCCACACCATTTCTTATTGAATGAAGTCATTATGTACCCCCCCCAACATTTAAGGGATAAAGCATTCTACCCTACCTCCTTGAAAATGGAACATCTATACTAATTATTTGGAATTCTGCATAGGAGATTTGTCTCTTTCATTTATTTATTTATTCAGTCATTTGTTTATATAAATATATATAAATGGGTACTTATTTTATACTTTGGTCATACTACATTATTTTGTTGATTATTTTTTCCCATTGTATATGGCTAAAATAAAAAACACAAGAAACAACAAGTATTGGTGAGGATGTGGAGAAAAAGGAATCCTTGTTCACTGTTGGTGGGAGTGCAAACTGTGTAGCCACTGTGGAAAACAGTATGGAGTTTCCTCAAAAAGTTAAAAATAGAATTACCCTACGACCCAGCAGTTGTACTACTAGGTATTTACCCCCAAAATAGAAAAACACTAATTCAAAGGGATACATGCATTCCTATGTTTATTGAAGCATTATTTACAATAGCTAAATTATGGAAGCAGCCCAAGTATCTATCAATAGATGAATGGATAAAGAAGATGTGGTATATATAAATCTTGCCATTTGCAATAGCATGGATTGAGCTAGAGAGTGTAATACTAAGTGAAATAAGTCAGTCAGAGAAAGACAAATACTATATGATTTCACTCATATGTGGAATTTAAGTAACAAAACAAAATAACAAAGGAAAAAAAAGAGACAGAGAGAGAGAGAGAGACAAGCCAAGAAACAGACTCTTGACTTTAGAGAACAAACTGATGGCTACCAGAGAGGAGGTGGGTGGGGAAATGGGTGAAATAGGTGATGGGGATTAAAGAGTGCACTTGTCAGGATGAGCACTGAGATAGATATAGAATTGTTGAATACTGTATTGTACACCTGAAAGTAATATAACACTGTATGTTAACTATACTGGAATTAAAATAAAAAACTTAATGAAAACAAACAAAAACCCCACAGTGCACTGAAGAGAATGCTAAAAAAAAATTTTCCCCATTTTTTGCCATTGGGAGCTCCTTCAGTTGGTTACTGTGTCCTACTGTGTTTGACATATTCCCATCGTCTTTCTCAAGCACTTCTTTGCTTTCTAGCCTGATAGGATGCTCTAGGCATCTTGTCCAAATATGACCAAAATGGGGTCCTACACTGTTGTCATCTTGGTTGCATTTGAATTTTCTCTATTCTGTGCTACACAATCTCTTCAAAGGGAAGAGAACAAGATGAAAACTTAAGAGCTTTGGAATCATTCAGAATAGAGTTAAAATTCTGGTCTGACTAAAGAACAAACACATGGTAACTTGCTCTTGACCACACATGTCTTTTTTGTACACAAACAACTGTTACTTTTTAGGTTCCATCTCTGGAGAAGCCTCACCAGTGATTCACTTCCCCAGATTTCCTACTTTATGATTTTTCCCCCTTTACACATTTGTCTGGGATGGCAACAAAGTTTACAATTTGATTCTAACTAGACACTTATCTATTAAAGTTCTTTACATGTACACACCATTTTGGTCAACTATGGTCTACATAAATATGAACCGAGTGCTCTTCTGGGTTTGTAATTTATTAACTCTTGGCTCAATTGACTTCAAAATATTATTTTTAATGTTTGAAACAATTGCTTCTTATTTAATATTTTTATGCTTATTTGGCCATATATATCGCAGGTTGGTTTCTCTAGAAACAGACACCAGGTTGGAGTTGAGGGTATAAGATGTCTATTAGGTATCAAAGCCTGAGAAAAGCAGGGAGAGAAAGGAGAAAGGAAGCCAGTGTCAGTCTGCAATGCAGCACCAAAAAGAGCTTCAGCCAATGTGGTGTGAGCACAGCCCATCTAAATGGCCCGGTAGGACTGAAAAGGCCAGGCTGGCTGCTGCAGGATGCTCAGGGGACTGAGCTTGGGGTACGGTGATCTGCAGCTGAGGCAGACCCTCAAGTAGGAGAGCTAGAGGCTGTCTACTGCAGTCACATCCTTTACTAAAAACAATCTGAGTAGTATATTTATCTCCAAGTCTGTAACATGTACGTATGTAATGTATGTGTAAATATGAAAGCCTGCAATTCTATAAAGCTAAAGGAAAAAGTGTGGTGATCTTTGGCCTGGTTAGTGAAGTATTTATAAAGAATAACATCTTTGAGCTGTGCTTGGAGTATGAATGAGCATCTATATTACTTTGGCACACTCTCTTTCTCTTGCTCTTTTATTGGTTACATCAGTGGCTGTAGAAGCTTACAGATAAACTATGGTGGCTCTTAATATTAACTAATAAAACGTAATCCAGAACTCATGGTTTTGCCTCTGACAACTAATGTGACCGAGCAATCAAAAACAGCTTCATGTTTCAGGCATATATGTTAAATTTAAATATTATTGATGCTGTCATAAGGAAATCAAATGTCTTATTTTCACAATTAAAGTCACGGTTTCACAAGGGAGAATTTAATGTTATTTTTCAAGGTTTTCTTTTGTGTTCTAGGGAGAAAACAGTTTGCCAGAGTAATTTTTATATCATTTATAGTTTTAGTTGTTTACTTTTATATTTTTCTTTAAGTCTTATGTTTACACATTTAAGAGATGTGGGAAAATTAACTCCTTTTTTTTTTAAATGGTGTAACTTTTCACCAACACTCACAAGCATGCATATTATTAAATGCCTCATGTCTAAAGGTTATGGTGTTAAAATATCTATAGAAAATGATATATTCTTGGAATAGTACATTACAATCTTTTGGGGAAGGAAAAATTATTTTGCTTCATTGTCATTGTAGTTAATTCTAATAGACCCAGGACCTAAATTTTCATGATATTTTATCGATATGTCATTCATGACACAATGAGAGTGTAAACTCTTATTTTCAAGACTGGAGAAGAGAGAAATTCTTTTTCAAAGCATAATTACTAGAAATGGAATAACCACTTACTGCAGGAGAAAATTAATAACCAGGGACTGTATTATGAACTAAACATTCATAATTCCATTCTCTGGCATACATCTCTAGACTATGTTTGCGATATATAAATTGTACATTATACTATGCTAAAGGCTTAGTGTAAAGTGATTTCCACAACATGGTCATCCTGTTTTTTTTCCTCATAAAAATGTAACCAGTAGTGGATAATTAGAGGAAGCATATCCCCTGTAGTAGTGGAAGTAACAAAAGTAACACTTTGCATTTGGATGATAGTTGCACATTCCTCTGGGAAACTGAATTACTTAAGACACAATAACCAGATATCTTTGAGATGATCATATAGCAGCTGTTTTATTGATTTTTATTCAACTGAAATATTCATAAGATGTCATGCAAATTATCACAATAATCTTCCTGGCCAAAACAAAGTTCTTAAATCATGATAAGCTTCATCTTCAGTTAGGTGTCAGACTACCACACAAAGGAATGCTCACACACAAATAAAGGTATATAATATCAGAGTTCTCATTAAACTGAAAATTAGGTAGTGCAGGGTCAATGTTTAATGAATTCAGATCCAGTGTTTCTTAACACAATTTTCTTCTAGTATTCTTGCATCTTCCCACATCCTGATCATTTTTTTTTTTTTTTGTATGCAGTAGCCTCAGTGATTCATTTAAAGGCTACTGCTTTAAGACCCTCTCCACATCTAATGAATTATCATGACATAATAATTAACTATTAAAATGAGTCTCAAATTATCCCTGCCTAACTGTTTTAATTCCTGGTTATTTATTTTGTTTCTGCCTCAATCACCATGCTAGCACATCACATCTCTTGATCTCAGTTTCATCCTCCCTACCATGATGGGGCTGTATGTTCTGAGTTACAAATCCCTTCATGGGACTTTCATTTCCTCCCTAATTCTATTCTCAGGCTGTCTGGGGCTGAATTGTGACCCCACCCCAAAGTTCATATGTTGAATAGGCTCAGTTGGTTAAGTGTCTGCCTCCGGCTAAGGTCATAATCTCGGGGTCTTGGAATCGAGCCCCGCATTGGACTCTCTGCTCAGTGGGGAGCCTACTTACCCCTCTACTTCTCTCTCTCACTCTCTCTCAAGCAAATAAATAAAATCTTAAAAAAGATAAGTCATGTTGAATAGCAACCCCAAGTACTTCAGAATGTGACTGTATTTGGAGGTAGGGATGTTAAAAAGATAAAATGAGGTCAATAAGGTATGCCCTAATCCAATACAATTGTCCTTATAGGGAGATTAGGACACAGACATACATAGGGGGAAGACCACGTGCAGCCACAGTGAGAAAATTGCCTGTACAAACCAAGGAGAGAGGCCTCAGAAGAAACCAAATCCCCTGACACCTTGATCTCAGACTTTTAATCTCCAGAACTGAGAAAAATAATATTTCTGTTGTTTAAGTCACCCAGTCCCAGTCTGTGGCACATTGATGTGGCAGCCCTGGCATGGATATGCAAGCTAATTCCAAACTCCCGGACATGGCTTGTGCATTCTTTAGGTCAGGTATCTCAGCCTTATCCTTGCTACTCATCACATTTATCTGCTCTATTACACTATTTTTCTTTCTCTCTTTTTAAAATTTCTCCACTTTCAATGTATGAATTTCTTTTGCTTTTTAAAATTCAGATTAGGCATTGCCATTTTATTTTTTTTGAGGTATTCCTGAAGCAATATTTATTCTTAGGCAAACATTTGCATAGCCTCTTATGACTCTATTTTATGAACCTTATCATGTTTGCACATGTCTATCCTTTTCTAGATTTAGTAATTTTGCACTGTTTATTTTTGAGTCCTTATTTTGGGTCCTCAATTTGATTCCTGAATTTGCTCAATAAATGTAAGTTAAAACAATGATTAAATGGAGGCTTTGTCACCATTGATTCATAATCTCTAGGCTTGGGATTTCAAAGTGGTTCTCAGTGTCCCTTCAAATGTAACTAACAAGAAATCATAGAACTAATTCACATTGTAAGCAAATACCTGAACTAACCATGAAATAGTCATATGAGAGGACAATGAATTAAGGATATTCTTTTTTTTTTTTTTTTTTTTTTAAAGATTTTTTATTTATTTATTTGACAGAGAGAGAGACACAGCAAGAGAGGGAACACAAGCAGGGGGAGTGGGAGAGGGAGAAGCAGGCTTCCCACTGAGCAGGGAGCCCGATGTGGGGCTCGATCCCAGGACCCTGAGATCATGACCTGAGCCGAAGGCAGACGCTTAACGGCTGAGCCACCCAGGCGCCCCGAATTAAGGATATTCTTAATCACTTAAAATTGTCTGGTTGCTAAGAGAGTAGATCTTAAAAGTTCTCATTACAAGAAGAAACTGTAACTATGTGTGATGGATGTTAACTAAATGTGTTGTGGTAATCATTTTGCGATGTATACATTATCAAATCACTATGTTATACGCCTAGAGCTAATGTACTGTTACATGTCAATAATGTCTCAATTAAAAAATGATTATTAAAAAGAAAGAATTTTAGCATCAATAATTTTAAAAGCTATCCAGTTCTCGGGGCGCCTGGGTGGCTCAGTCATTAAGAGTCTGCCTTCGGCTCAGGTCATGATCCCAGGCTCCTGGGATCGAGCCCCGCATCGGGCTCCCTGCTCCGCGGGAAGCCTGCTTCTCCCTCTCCCACTCCCCCTGCTTGTGTTCCCTCCCTCGCTGTGTCTCTCTCTGTCAAATAAATAAAATCTTTAAAACAAAAAACAAACAAACGAAAAACCTATCCAGTTCTCAGTATTTCCAGCTCAGCCTGAGCCTGGGTTGCTCTTCCATCAAGGTTTACTGTCCTGTCTGAGAAATTACAGAAGCCTGGTTATATACTGAAAACAAAGAAAACCTCTGGCGAACCTTCAGTTATAGGTCAACTGGAGCATTCTAGGTTGAGATCACTTGTGTAGAAGCTATGGGAAGAGGAAATATTGTACTTTTGTACAGAATTTTCCTTGCTGAGATGCAATCATGCAACCATATTAAAAGTCTAAACCAATCCCCATCACTTTGTAGTGGCCCCCAAAACATTCTAGAATAAATCTATTATTAAAACAACTTCTGAGGTCTTCTATTAAGGAAGGTACATGAAAAATATTGGGGAAAGGATTAGATGTATAGGGATAGGAAAATTATTTTGAGACATTACCTTAGAAAAAATAAAAATATTTTTCTTAAGAGAACAAAAATAAAATTGGCCTTTTTTTCTAGACATTAAAATCACTCAAAGAATAGAGTTCTTCAGGTATATCTTGGCTCCTCACTAAAATCATTCAATTACTTTCTATAAGGATTTGAACATACTAACATTTGCCCTAATCTTCCTATTACCACAATAAAAACACATCAATTTATTACTGTTTTAGTTCTTCAACTTTTTGCACAGGAAACCAACTACTTTTCCAAATCATCAATTTCCTTTTGAATTTATTCAGAACATCTCTCCAAGATAAATGCATACATTTTAAAAATAATTCTTGGGACACCTGGGTGGTTCAGTCGGTTAAGCAGCTGCCTTCGGCTCAGGTCACCATACCAGGGTCCTGGGATCGAGCCCCGCATTGTCCTCTCTGCTCAATGGAGAGCCTGCTTCTTTGTCTCCCTCTGCCTGCCGCTCTGCCTACTTGTGCTCGCTCTCTACCTTTCTGTCAAATAAATAAATAAAATCTTTAAAAAAAAATACCTGCTTTCATAAAAAAATTCTTTTCATTTGAAAGTAATTTTAGACTTATAGGAAGTAGCAAGGATAGTACAGCGTGCTCCCATGTATCCTACACCCAGTTTCCTCAATTGTTAATATAGTTTTTAAAAGATTTTATTTATTTATTTATTTATTTATTTATTCATTTATTTATTTATTTAGACATGATCAGGGGGATGGGCAGAGGGAGAGAGTAGAGAATCTCAAGCAGACTCCATGCTGAGCACTGAGTCTGATATGGGACTCAACCCTAAGGTCATGACCTGAGCTAAAATCAAGAGTTGGATGCTTAACCAATGGAATCATCCAGGCACCCCTCAACTGTTAATATTTGTATTACTAATGGTATATTTGTCTCAAAAAAAAGAACTAGATTACTAACAGTTAAAGTCTATGCCTTATTCAAATATTCTTGTTTTTATCTAGTCCTTTTTTATATTCCAGCCATGCATCTAAGATACCATATTACATTTATTCACCAGGTCTCCTTAGGTTCCTTTTGGCTGTGACAGTTACTCAGACTTTTCTTGTTCTTTATGACTTTGATAGCTTTGAGGAATACAGGTCAGATATTTTGTACACTATTTCCCAGTTTGGGTTTGTCTGATGTTTTTCTCAAGTTTAGATGAAGCTTATGGACTTTTGGGTGGAGGCCACAAAAGTAAAGTATCATTTTCATCACATTAAATGCAAGACAGATGCTACCCATATGACTTGTCACTCTTTATTTATTTATTTTTTTTAGATTTTTATTTCTTTATTTGACAGAGAGAGAGACAGCTACAGAGGGAACACAAGCAGGGGGATCGGGAGAGGGAGAAGCAGGCTCCCGGCTGAGCAGGGAGCCCGATGCAGGGCCTAAGCCCAGGACCTTGGGATCATGACCTGAGCCTAAGACGACGCTTAACGACTGAGCCACCCAGGCGCCCCTGACTTCTCACTCTTGATGTTAACTTTGACCACCTGGCTTAAGTAGGTTTGTCAGGTTTGTCTTCTGTAAAATCAATCTTTTCCTCCTCTTTTCCATACTGTACTCTTTGGAAGGAAGTCATAAGAACAGCTCACATTTAAGAGGTGAAGAGAAGTGGTGTCCTTGAGGGGTTAAAATCAACAATAGTTATTTGGAAATATTCAATACCAGATATACGTCTCATCTCTCCCATTTATTTATTTCTTCAATCAATTATTTATATCAGCATGTACTCATGGATATTTATTTTATAATTTGGGTCATATTCCAATACTAGTTGATTTTTAAATTTTCTGTACATTAAAGTTCACTGCTATCTGTAAAGTTTTATGGATTTTGTGAAATTCATAGAATCATATACACACCATCACAATGTCATTACACTGTATGCCCTAATGACCCTAAAAAAAAAAAAAAATCTCTGCTTTATTTATTTATAAACCATTGGTAACCACTGACCTGTTTTTAATCTTTATTGTTTTGCTTTTTCTATAACACCATATAAATAGAAATAAACCTTCTCAGACTTTTTCCCACTTACAATAATCATTTAAGATTCTTTTATGTTTTTCTGGGGCTCAATAGTTCATTTTTTGGGGTGCCTGGATGGCTCAGTCAGTTGGGTGTCTGCCTTCTGCTCGGGTCCTGATCCCAGCGTCCTGGGATTGAGCCCCGAGTTGAGCTTCCTGCTCCATGGGGAGCCTGCTTCTCCCTCTCCTTCTACCTCTGCCTCTCTCTCTCTCTGTGTTTCTCATGAATAAATAAAGAAAATATTTAAAAAATAGTTCATTTTTCTCTTTATGAATAATATGTCCTTATGGATGACTGCAGTTTGGTATCCGTTTGCTTATTGAAGAAGTTATTGGTTGCTTCTAGTTAGGGTAATTATGAATAAAGCTGTTACTAATATTTTGCACAGATTATTGTGGACATAAACTTTCCAATCTGTCCAGTAAATACCTATTGGTGTCATTTTTGGAGGATAGGGTAAGACAATGTTTAACTTTTTAAGAAACTCTAAAATTGTCTTTCAAAGTGACTGTACTGTTTTGCATTTCCACCAGCAATGAATGAGAGTTTTTGTTTTTCTACATCCTCACCAGCAATTGGTATTGTCAGTTTTTAAACTTAATTATTTTTACAGGTTCGTAGTGGCATCTCGAAAATGTTTTAATTTGCATTTTCCTAATGATAAATTATTTGAAATATTTTTCTCTATGCTTATTTGCTATCTATCTATCATCTATCTAATTTATTTATCTTTATTGGTAGGTAGATATTCAGATCTTTAGCCTATTTTGTTAATTGAATTTTTAATATTCTTATTGTTATATTTTAACTCTTTTTATTATATTTTGGATGCATGTCCTTTGCTTGATATGTCATCTGCTAATATTTCCTCTCAGTAAGTGACTTGTCTTTTCTGTCTAGTAACAGTGACTTTACAGTGCAAAAGTTTTAACTGATAAAAATTTTAAAAAGTTTTTTCTTTTATGGACTGTTCTTTTAGTTTTGTAGTTAGAAACTCATCAAATCCAAAACTGTCTTGAGTTTGTTTTATTCTGAGTTTTATGGTTTTGCATTTTACATTTAAATCTAAAATCCATTTTGAGTTAATTTTTTTATAAGATGTAAAGTCTGAATCTAGTTTTATTTTTGTGCATACGGATGTACAATTGTTCAACACTGTTGAAAAGATTATCTTTTCTTCATTGAATTGCTTTTGTGTTTGGTCAAAAATTAATTGACTATATATGTTTTGGTCTATTTTTGAGTCTCTTCTATTTTATCAACCATTGTAACTATTCTTTCACTAATGCATTACTTTTTTATATATGTGTTTATATACTTGTTTGTGTGATAAATAAAAAGATAGAAAAATACTTTTCTTTAGTTCAAAACCAGCAAACTGCATCATCATGCACTATAATTCAATATGTAGAGTATGAGTTTCTACATTATATTTCTCACTAAAAACTGACATTTGAAATAAATACAAGTTATTTCCTAAGGCCATGCTATGCATGGAGTAAGGTACACAGTAGTTAAAAAACAAAATTAGGCAACACTTTTTTTTATTTTAGAGAAAGAATATGTTGAACAATGACTGCCTCAAATAAGATCTTTGAAATTACAAAAGGTCACTCAGTGATTGCAGTAAGAATCTTAAAAAGAGAATAAAATTTGTTAGGAAATGAAGATAAAATGTGTTCTTCAGTGACTAGAATTTACATGAGATTTTCTATTGGTGCTGCTGCTATGAAGCATTTAAGGGAAATGGAGCTTGATATTTATGTTTTTCAGGAATTTTAGAGGTAACAGCTTTACCAATTATAAGTCTTTGGAAGAGTTAACTAAGGAAGGGGTCTTACTTCCACAATTAGTTCTGTCGCTAATGCTCAGGGATGATGTTATGCTGCTTTGGTTTGAGGACACTCACTGTGGGTATGTTGCTAATGGGATACAGATGATAAAATTGGGGCTGCTGTGAGCAGCAATACCTCGTGCATGGTGAGCTGAAAGAAACTGAAGTAATACATTTTCAGATGCAGTTCCTTTGGCCCCTGACTGTAACTGACAATAAAAAGGACTACGAGCTGGTCTCAAAAGTACATGTCCTTCTCTAGTCACATAGTAAAGAACCAAGATCTAGGAAAATCAGTCATTCCTGGATAATGGCTATCAACAATCTGAAAAATTTCTATCCTGACGTAACCAGTTAGAAAAAAAAAGAAAAAGAAAAAGAAAAAGAAAGAAAAAAAAATCAATCCAATGCAGAGAAAGCCCAAGCTTTAAGAACTATGCTTTGTCTCCTGGTCTGCTTTTATTTATCATCTCCTTATGAAACATACATTTAGCCTACAATTAGTAATCTGATCCTGGTCAGCTGCAGTTTATAACCAATGTCTTGATGCAATTGTCAGTGATGCCTCCCTTTATCTTCAAAAATATTTTCATGTATGAAAAATATATGATGGCTGTACCACCAATATTTTCAACTGACTAGATTTTTAAGATGTCATTTTAATGCCTTTCTAGATCAGAAACAGTTGAAATAAAAAAGAAGAAAAAGTGATTTTAGTTTCTGTTTTTGTATACTCTTCATTTATTCATCAAAAGTATTTCATAGGCAACTAAATAAAATCAGGAAAACAATGCATAAACAAAATGAGAAGTTTAATAAAAAATTAGAGACTTTAAAAAAGAACCAAACAGAAATCCTGAAACTAAAGAATACAGTGACAGATCTGAAAAATTCGAAAGAGAGCTTCAATAAAAGACTTCATCATTCAGAAGAAAAAAACAGGCAAACTTCAAGAAAAGTAATTTGAAATTAGCCAATTAGGAAAACAAAAAGAAAAACGAATGGAAAAGAGTGAAGAAAATTTATCAATTATGTGAATTATGGGACAACATCATGGAAGTGAACATTCAAGTCATGGGAGTACCAGAAGAAAAGAGAGAAAAAGGGCAGAAAGATTATTTAAAGATATAAGAGATCAGTACTTCATAAATCATAGAGCAATATGAACATCCAGGGACAGGAAGACCATATGACCCTTAGCAGATCAACCCAAAGAAAATTGCTCTGAGATACATGTAATCAAATTGTCAAAGTGTCAAAGGAGAAGGAGAAAAATTTTAAAGCAGCAATAGAAAAACAGCTCATCAAGGGAACTTCCATAAACCTATCAGTGGATTTCTCTGCAGAAGCCTTGTGGGCCAGAGGGAGTGGGATGATATCTGCAAAATACTGAAAGAAAAATTAAAAACAAAAAACCCCAAAAAACCTGCCAGTCAAGAGTACTACACCCAACAAAGCTCACCTTCAGAAATGAGAGACAAAGACATTTCTATACAAACAAAAGCTAAAAAAATTAATCACTAAACCAGCATTATAATAAATGCTAAAGAGATTTCTGCAAGTTGAAATGATGCTAAGTAACTACATGAAAACATATAAAAGCATAAAACTCACTGGTAAAGGCAAATATATAGTCAAATTCAGAATACCATAATGCTGTAATGGTGGTGTATAAATCAACTGTATCTCTAGCATGAAAGTTAAGAAACACTAATATTAAAAATAATTATAGCTACAATAATTTGTTAACAGATGCACTATATGAAAAGATGTAAAGTGTAACATCACCAGCACAAAATATGGAGGGAGGAAAAGTCAAAGTGTAGTTTTTATATGCAATTGAAGGTAAGTTAATATCAGCTTAATACAAACCATTATCTCTATAAGATATTTTATGTAAGCCTACTCGTAACCAAAAAGAAAAAAACCTAGTTATGACACAAAAGATAAAGAGAGATCAATTAATCAGAAAGGAACACAGTAAGAAAGATTAAAGGAAAACTGTCAGAAAACAATTAAAAAATGAAAATAGTAAGTCCTTACTTATCAATAATTATTTTAAAAGTAAATGGTAACATTCTCCATAAAAAGACAAAATGCTTCGATAGATAAAAGAACAAGATTCAATAATGTGCTGCCTGTAACAGACTTAACTTTAGCTTTAAAACCACACATATGTTGGAAGTGAAGGATGGAAAAAGATATCCCACACAAATGGTAACCAAAAGAAAGCAGAAGTGGTTATATTTATATCCAATAAAATAGAATTTTAGTAAAAATCAGTGACAAGAAACAAAGATGATCATTATATAGTGACAAAGGGGTCAATTCATCAAGAGGATACAGCAATTATAAATATATATGCACCAAACAATATACCTAAATGTTTAAAGCAAATATTAAGAGAATGGAAGGAAGCAATAAATAATAATACAATAATAATACAAAGCTTCAATATCCCACTTTCAACATTGGATAAATCACCCAAATAAAAAAAAAATTAGTAAGAAAAGAGCAGACCCAAATAACACTGTAGAACAAATGGACCTTAGAGACATAAATAGAACATTCCATCTGACAACACCAGAATATACATTCTCCTCAAGTTCACATGGGACATCCTCAAGAATAGATAATATGTGGAGTCACAAAGCAAACCTTAACAAATTAAAGATTAAAATCTTATCTAGTAACTTTTCTGACCATAGTGGTATGAAACTAAAAATCAATAATAGGAAGAAAACTGAAAAAATCACACATAGCCAATGGGCCAAAGAAGAAATCTAAAAAACAAAATAAAACAAAAACAACAACAAAGAGTTTTGAGACAAATAAAAATGAGAACACAACATACCAAAATTTATGGGATACAACAAAAAAAGTTCTAAGAGGGAAGTTTATAGCAATAAATGCCTACATTAAGAAAAAAGAAAGATCTTACATAAACAACCCAATTTTATATCTCAAGGAAATAGAAAAAGAACAAACTAAGCCCAAAGTTAGTAGAAAGAAGAAAATAATAAAGATTGGAGAAGAAATAAATGAAATAGAATCCAGAAAGACAATAGGAAAAAAACTAATGAAAGTAAGGATTAGTTTTTCTTTTTTTCTTTTTTTTTTAAAGCAAGATTTTTTTTTTTTTAAGATTTTATTTATTTATTTGACAGAGACTGCAAGAGAGGGAACACAAGCAGGGGGAGCAGGAGAGGGAGAAGCAGGCTTCCCGCTGAGCAGGGAGCCCAATGTGGGGCTCGATCCCAGGACCCAGGGATCATGACCTGAGCTGAAGGCAGACGCTTAACAACTGAGCCACCCAGGCACCCCAAGAATTAGTTTTTCAAAAAGATATACAAAATTGACAAATCATTATAGATACTAACCAAGAAAAAAATCAGAGGACTCAAACAGAATCTAAAAATTGAAGAGGAGGCATTACAAAGGACACCATAGAAATACAAAGGACCATAAGAGTTTATTATTCTTATGAATAATTATATGCAAAGAAATTGGACAACCTAGATGAAATGGATACATTACTAGTACAACCTACAAAAACTGAATCATGAAAAAAATAGAAAGTCTGAACAGAATAATAATGACTATGGAGATAGAACCAGTAATCAGAAACTTCCCAACACAGAAAAGCCCAGGACCAGATGGTTTCACTAGTGAAATCTACCAAATGTTTAAAGAAGAATCAATCTTTCTCAAACTCTTCCAAAAATAGAAGGGAACACCCTCAGAATCATTTTATGAGGCCAGCATACCATAAAACCAAGTCAGATAAGGACACTACAAGAAAAGAAAACTACAGACCAGTATCCCTGATTAATATAGGTACAAAAATCTCAACAAACTCTCAGCAAACCAAATGCAACAGCACATTAAAAGAATCATATACCATAATCAATGGAATTTATCTCTGCCAGGATGCAAAGAGGGTTCAAATATGCAAATCAATGTATATGATACACCACATTAATAGAATAAATGATAGAAATCATAATCCTCTCAATAGATGTAGAGTTTTTGACAAAACTCAACATCCTTTTATGGTAAAAATTCTCAATATGTTGAGTATAGTAGCAGTGTGTCTCAAAATATTAAGGGCCATATGTGACAAATCCACAGCTGAAATCATATTCCACAAAAATTTGAAAGTTTTTCCTCTAAATTCAGGGAGAAGACATGGGTGCTTATTCTCTTTATTCCTATTCAACATAGTACTAGAAGTCCTATCCAGAGCAATTAGGTAAGAAAAAGAAATAAAAAGCATACAAATCAGAAAGGAAAAGATGAAGTTGTCTGTTTTCAGATGACATGATTTTATAAAAGGAAAATCTTAAAGACTACAACAAAACTGTTAGAAATAATAAATGAAGTCAGTAATGTGACAGGATATAAGACCAACATATAAAATCTGTTGCATTTCTAAACATTAACAATGAAATATCTGAAAGAAAAATAAGGGAAACAATTTCATTTACAATAGTATCAAAAAGAATAAAGTACTTAGAAATAAATATAACCAAGAGGGGAAAGATCTGTACACTGGGAGCTGTAAGACATTAATGAAAGAAATTGAAAAAACACAAACAGATGGAAAAACACCCATATCCATAGACTGGAAGAATTAATGTTACTAATCAACTTACAAATTCAGTGGAATTCTTATCAAAATTGCAATGGTATTTCTCATACAAATAGAAAAAAACTATCCTAAAATTTGTATGGAAACATTAAAGACCCCAAATAGCCAAAGCAATCTTGAGAAAGAACAAAGCTAAAGGCATCACACTTCCTGTTCAAACTATATTACAAAACTATAGTAATCAGGATAATATAGTGCTAGCATAAAAACTGACATATAGACCAATGCTACAGAATTGATAACCCTGAAATAAAGCCAGTTATATACAGTCAACAAGTATTTGATGTGGGAGCCAAGAACACTCAAGGGGGAAAAGATAGTCTCTTCAGTGAATGGTGTTGGGAAAACTAGACAACCACATGCAAAAGAAGGAAATTGGACCTCTATCTTTTTAAAAAAATATTTAATTAATTTATTTATTTGAGAGAGAGAGACAGAGCAGGAGGAGGGGCAGAGAGAGAGGTAGAGAGAGAGAAATCAAGCAGACTCCATGCTAAGTGGAGATCATGACCTGAGTCAAAATCAAGAGTTAAACGCTTAACGTATTGAGCCACCCAGGAGCACCAAAATTGGACCACTATTTTACAGCACTCACAAAAATTAACTTGAAATGGATACAAGACTTAAACATAAGACCTGAAACTGCAAAACTCCTAGAAGGAACAGGGAAAAAGGTCCTTGACATTGGTCTTGGCTACAATTTTTTTGCATGTGACACCAAAAGTAAAAGCAACCAAAGTAAAAATAAACAAGTGGTACCATATCAAACTAAAAAGTTTCTGCATAGCTAAAGAAACAATGAGGCAACATACAGAGTGGGGAAAAATATTTCCAAACCAGATATGAAATCAGGAGTTAATATCCAAAATATATAGGCAATCTTACAACTCAATAGCATAAAATCAAATAATGTGATTAAAAAATGGACAGAGTAGAGTACCTGAATAGACATTTTTCCAAAGAAAATATACAAATGAACTACAGGTATGTGACAGGATTCTCAACATCACTAATCATCGGGGAGTACAAATCACAACCCTTACGAAATATCACCTCACATTGTTAGAATGGCTATCATGAAGAAGACAAGAGATAACGAATGTTGGTGAGGATAAGGGAGAAAAGGGGACAGTTGATGGGAATATAAATTGGTGCAGCCACTATAGAAAACAGGATTGAATTTCCTCAAAAAATTTATACTAGAAATATCATGTGATCTAGCATTCCCATTTCTAAGTATATGTACAAAAGAAATGAAATCATGATATTGAAGAGATATCTGTTCTCCCATGTGCATTGTAGTATTAGTCATTATAGCCAAGACACTGAAACAACGTGTCTATCAATAGATATATATTGATACATATATACTGGAATATTATTCAGCTATATAAAAGGAAATATTGCCATTTGTGACAAAATGGATGGACCTCAAGGGCATTACGTAAAATAAGTCAGGTAGAGAATGACAAATACTGTATGATCTTGCTTATATATGGAATCTAAAAACAGCCACTCAAAGAAGCAGAATGTTGGGGCGCCTGGGTGGCTCAGTTGGTTAAGCGACTGCCTTCGGCTCAGGTCATGATCCTGGAGTCCCTGGATCGAGTCCCATGTTGGGCTCCCTGCTCGGCGGGGAGTCTGCTTCTCCCTCTGACCCTCCCCCCTCTCATGTGCTCTCTCTCATTCTCTCTCTCTCAAATAAATAAATAAAATCTTTAAAAAAAAAAAAAAAAAAAAAAAGAAGCAGAATGTTGAAAGATGGTTGCCAAGAGGTAAGGGGTGAGCAAATGGGGAAATGTTCGTCAAAGGGTACAAACTTCCAGTGAGAAGATGGATAAATTCTGGGGATCTAATGTATAGCATTACATAGTTAATGCTCTAGTTAACAATACTGTATTATATACTTGAAAGTTGCTAAGAGAGTAGATCTTAAATGTTCTCACCACACACCTATACAAAAGTAATTAATTATGTGTGGGGATGAATGTATTAACTAACTTTATTGTCATAATTATTTTACTATATATATTCGTCTAATCATCCCATTGTATACCTTAAACTTATATGATATTACATTTCAATTATACCTCAATAAAGCTAGTTTAAAAAATTATCTATTATACAAGAAATATAATTTCTAACAAGTTTGTTTCTAGAAATATTTATGTAGGGAAAATCTACAAGGATTTGAAGTGCAACATTTGTGACAGTAATTCAATGGAATCATATTTCTGTACATATGTTTAATGCAAAAAATTGTCTTAAATGTTCAGAATATAAAACAATAATTTTGCATATAATGCTAAAATTATATCATTCTATTTCTGATGTTTCTTTAATCTTAACATAGCCCTTTGAATGTTTTATTTATTTTTAACAGATAGAACCAAAACACAGTAATATATAGTGCAGTGAGTTAGAACAAAGGAATTGGAGTCATACTGTTTCGGCTCAGTTCCCAGCTCTGCCTCTTGATAGGTGTGCAATTAAGCCTTGCTTAATGCCTTTGCCCCTCAACTTCCTCATCTGTAAAATTGTCATAAAAATGGACCTTCTTAATAGTGGGCATAAGGGTCAACTAAGATCATAATTAGAGTATGGAACATGATCTGGACATAAACATTTTTTATCATTATTATGACCAGTGTGGTTTCTTTCAACTTTCATTTCTCATAGCAGGATGCCTATGATACAAGGTCAGATGTAATAAGTCATTTTCCCACTGTTCAGTTGAATAAGTACATTGTTAAGAAGTTTGGTCTTACCTGACCCTTGAGCCAGAGTCAAGGAAGCAGGTTTTTCTCTCTCCTAAGAGCAAAGTCTTGTGACTTTGGACAAGGCCTTGAATGTCCAGGACATTGCATTCCTATAGAGACAAGGCTAAGTAAGCATGAAGGTCCTTGCCAGATCTAAACATTTAGAATTTTATAAAATAAACAACCATTGATAAAACTAGTAAAACCTCAGTTCCTAGGAGTCTATTGTCATTTCCATAGATTGCCTAAAAGCTCTATCTCACTAATTGTGTGCCATCCCATGCTTTTCTGTCCCACTGTTTCCCATCTATGGAGTGAGGGTATTATTCTACACTCAGCATGATTCAGTGCTGATCAGTGGTCTAACAACATAGTGTATTTATTTAAAGACATGCTAACAAATGAGAATACAAAGTGTTATCTTAAAGGGGAAGAAAGAGTGCAAAGAGAAAGGATTCTGAAGGCGTGTGCTTGACAATTTTAGAGTAGTATCTAAAATGTCACTTGTATGCATCCCCTGGGGTGTCTTTTTTCAAGAATCTTTTAGGTGTGTTTCCATAAAGTGTTTATAAATTCATCAATCAATATATGTGTTCTATCAAAATAAAAAATAATAAATTTAATGCTTGTTTTTAGGTCTGGAAAAATATTGAATATTGTGAGACCAATTGCTTTAGAAAACATCTCAGAGACCCTAACAGCATTAACTGGTCGGATGCAGATCAAGGGTGAAGGCTGTGATGTTGGATGTGGAGATCCTATAACCTTGTTTCAGACTTTGTCAGTCCTGATTCATTGCTAGTATCATTTGGTGTTTTGGGTTCACAAAAGGGACCACAGTCATTTAAGACTCCTGGGCTGGTCTAGGCTTTCATGATTATTAGGACACTGTTCTGACTAGAAACATCCAGCACCTGGTGGAGAACCCCTCCTTGGAGCACCCAGGCTGGGGGTTCCTTTCATTGTTCCTTACATTTATGGCAGATGTTCAGTAAAATTTTTAAGAGAAAGAGAGAGTGAGTGGGGGCCAGGGGCAGAAGGGGCAGAAGGAGAAAGAGAGAGAGAGAGAGAGAGAGAGAATCCCAAACAGGCTCCACAGTGCAGCACCTGAGGTAGGGCTCAAACACACAACCCTGAGATCATGACCTGAGCTGAAATCAAGAGTCAGATGCTTAATGGACTGAGCCAACCAGGCACCCCAAAGTTCAGTAACTTTTAAAAAACAAGTTAAGGGATGAACCAGCACAGTACTTTTCAGTGCTTCTTTATTAATGAATGATAAAAAAAATACATATTCTTTAAGACTTTTCTTTCTATAGATTCTGTTTTCTGAATTGTCAGTCATTAAATATCCAGTGGTACCTTTGTGACTTCTAAACAATCATAAACTATTTGGTGCTCAAATATTCCAATTCATTTTAGATTTTTAAAACCTTAGATCCTTGGTGTTAATATTCCAAATCACCAAAGGATCTCATGCAGGATCTTTTCAGCTACCATTTTGATTTAGATATTAGACTTCGGGTTCTTATAGACAATTGTCAATTGTTCCTCAACAAATAAATTTTTACTTTTAAGATAAATGATAAGCAGAGAAATATCTGTATTTAAGGTAATTAGTCTTTAAGAAACAGTTCTCGAGGGTACTCCAACAGTTATGGATTGCTAAATGATTAAATAATTCACACTTCCTTGTGGAGCTAGATTTTAATTAGAAAAAAGTAAATTGATCTCACCTTACAAAAACCTTCACAACTAAAAATATATCAGTATCTATACATTTTTCTTCTGCCAGGTAAAAAATAACTTTTTTTCAGAAATCTAAATAAATTCTTTAAAAATTATTTTTCTTGTTCAAAAGTATGTGTAATGTTTAATTACCAGGATAATCCATGTCATTGTTCTTTGTGCTTTTTAATTTTTTATAGACCTATTTGATTATTTTTTTAGTCACTGCCTTTTTTTTCAAGGTTATATCTACTTAGTTATTGGAATTATTGCCTTCTCACATTACTGTAAGACATTCATGTACTAGATGGAGTGTCAAGGGATTGCTCTGGCAAGTGTCTGTATCTACTGAACTTGCTCAGATAGTGACTTATGTGTGTCTATTCCGGCAGTCCTTCACATGATTTACTGTACAGCTTTGGCACATGTTTTGAAAATCACCTGCTATAATGCATGTCAATGTGTTCTTGAAAGCGTAGAAATTAAATGCAATTTTTGTAAGTGCAAGGGCTATTTCAGACAGCACAATCCTGTGAAAATATATGGAAGGGGTATTACAGAGGGTCTGTCTCATGCAAAAATCAGAGACACACTCTTCTCCTTCAGGAGTTAACATAGAGTCATGTTCAGATAATGCATAGAACTAGAAATTGAATTCTCTGGGAAATGTTCATCTCTTTCTCTTAAGTCTGCGTACTGTAAACTTTCCCAGTTCTGCAACATGTATACTGGATTGAACTCTCATTTACCACTGGTGGGAGTGTAAATTGGTAGCATGCTTTAGAAAACTAGTTAGCTTATCTACTAAAGCTGAATATACTCTATAATCTAATATAGGAATTCCATTCCTAAGTAAATGCCCAACAGAAACTGATGCATATGTTTACCAAAATGCATGTGAGAATGTTCATAGTGGTGCTATTTATAATTGCCCCAAACTTTAAAGTATCCAAATGCCCATCACCAGTTAAATGATGAATAGAGTTGAGGCGTGTTCACACAATGGCATACAGTAATAAGAAGAATGATCTACAACTACAGGCAACTAACATGAATGAATTTCAAAGTGTACTACTGAGAAAAATATGCCAGGTATAAATAAATTTTTAATAAGGAATTATATAAAATATATAGATAGCAACAGTCAAAATGAATCTATACTCCTAGAAAACAGGATGGCGATTGCCCTTAGGGAGTGATATTATGTAAGAAGGCAGTGTGGAATTTCTAATGTACATTTCTTTCCTTGAATTTGAATCCCAGCACTCATACTAGCTATTGACTATACTAAGTTAAAGACTGTCTCTGCATAAGTTTTCTCATCTGTAAAATGGAAATAATAATAGCAACTATCTCATAAGTTTGTTAGAGGAATATCCAACATACAATGAATTTTGTAAAATACAATTAGCTCTATATAATACACAATAAATTCTATATAACAGTTACTTCCTCTAGAAAGTTATGTTTTCTAGACTAGGAGTTGATCATCCAAGGGGCATTAGATTTATCTGTCATGCTGTATTTTTTTAAGATTTATTTATTTATTTGAGAGAGAGAAAGAGAGATAGAGTGAGGGGAGGGACAGAGGGAGAGGGAAAGAAAATCAAGTAGACTCCCCACTGAGTGTGGAGCCTGACACAGGGCTCGATCCCATGACCTGAGATCATGACCTGAACTGCTTAACTGACTGATCCACCCAGGTGCCCTCTATTTTTTTTAATACAGCATGTTCATATATTAATTTTAAATTATAATTAATTTGTTATATTCATATTATAAAAGCAAAATATAAATTGTTTTTTAGTTCTTTGTGCGTATGAGTCAGGTTAAGTTTTGTTATAAAAAGATAGGCATCAGATTTCACATTTAAGCCTTTAATTCATTTTGAGTTTATTTTTGTGCATGGTGTTAAAATGTGGACCAGTTTTGGGGTGCCTGGGTGGCTCAGTCGCTTAAGCATCCAACTCTTGATTTCGGGTCAGGTCATGTTCTCAGGGTTGTGAGATCAAGCCCGGTGTTGGCCTCTGTGCTGGGCATGGAGACTGCTTAAGATTCTCTTTCTCCTTCTCCCTTTGCCCCTCCCCCCCAATAAATACATACATAAAATAAAAATAAATAAAAGGTGGTCCAGTTTCTTTTTTTTTAACATGAGGCTGTCCAGTTTTCCCAACACCATTTATTGAAAATACTGTCTTTACTCCATTGTATATTATTGCCTACTCTGTCATAGATCAATTGACTGTATAATTGTGCATTTATTTCTGGGCTCTCTATTCGTTCCATTGATCTATATATTTATTTTTGTGTCCATACCATATTGTTTTATTATGGCTTTGTAGTATATCTTGAAATCCAGAATTGTGATGCCTCTAGCTTTGTTCTTCTTTCTCAAGATTGCTTTGGCTATTCAGGGTCTTTTGTGGTTCCATACAAATTTTAGTGGAATTGGGCAAAATGGGTGAAGGGGAGTGGGAGATACAGGCTTCCCATTATGGAATAACTAAGTCATGGGAATAAAGGGCACAACACAAAGAATATTGCCAGTGATGGGGCACCTGGGTGGCTCAGTCGTTAAGCGTCTGCCTTCAGCTCAGGTCATGATCCCAGAGTCCTGGGATCGAGCTCCGCATCGGGCTCCCTGCTCAGCGGGAAGCCTGCTTCTCCCTCTCCCACTCTCCTTGCTTGTGTTCCCTCTCTCACTGTCTCTCTCTCTGTCAAATAAATAAAATCTTCAAAAAAAAAAAAAAAGAATATTGCCAGTGATATTTTAATTCCAATGTTTCAGGACAGATGGCAGCTACATTTGTAGTGAACTTAGCAAAATGTATAAACTTGTCTAATCACTGAGTTTCATACCTGAAACTAATGTAACATTGAGGGTCAACCATACTTAAATGAAAACAAACAAAAAAAGATAGGGATACGATAGACTTTCTAATAGTGGATGGCTGGAGCTTAGCAAAACTCTTGCTTCGATTACTAGTAGGGGAGAAAATATAGTTGTGTATTTAAAATGCGAAGTGATTAGTACAAGGATACCTGGACAGAAAGTTAACTTAAAATTAGGTTTCTGATGATAAAATCTGTTGATTTTTACCTCTAATATAGTGAGAAACTGAATATACAAGTGGACAATGAACAAACCATATGTGACAATGGAGCTCTGATCCACAATCTCTGCAACGAAGTCTGACTGAATCTTCCATATTTATTTTATTTACTTAATTTTTTACTCCTGCTCTCAACTCAGCAGCAGACAGAGAAAACCAAAGACACTCTCCAATCTAACCTAGTTAGTCTGTCTTCAGCTTCCCATTCCAACAATTAGAACCACTGGTACTATAGTGTTCCTTTTTTCTTTTTAAAGTTCACCCACTCCTCTGTCTGCCTTTGAGTCTCTGTTAAAATGCAAGTTACTGTGGCTGACTCATTTGCTATAGCAAGCTCTGAATAAATAGCTTTTTTGTTTACTTCTACAGAATTGACCACTGTTAAAACCAACATGCCTAATAAGGAGGAATTTCAGTTATAGAAGAGAACTGTCTTAGAGAATTCTTTCCATCTCTTTATTAAAGTTTTCTTCTACTTTTGCTGAGGAAATCTCATCTTTCTGTTTCAATTTTAAGTGTAGACAATTATAATGTTTCTTGGCACTTATTTTTGTACATAGTCTATCAATTTATGGAAGAATAACTGTATCCGAAGGAGGTGAGATGAAGATTTTTATTTTGCAATATATATATACTTAAAGTCTACAAATTAAATGTAAGAAATCAGGGAAGTTCCTTATTCAATTGTCAGGCTGCATGGCATCTCATGAATCTGTGTGAGACATTTCCAGTCCTAAGAAGAGTTAATAAACTCATTTAAAAATGAATAGGAAACCTTCTATTCTGATCTGTATTGGGGACAATATTAATGATGCTCTATAATTTCCTAGAATACACACTTCTTTTTCTCCAAGTTTTTTCTTTATTCATTGCTCCTGTCTCTTTGACTTTTTAAAAAAAATCTATACTGTTTTTGTTTCTATGAAGGTGCTAATATTAATTTGTTTTGTGGTCCTTCTTTGTCAAGTTATTCACTGTTACCATTTAGCAAACTAAAGTTCAGTTAGATCTATCATCTGTGTTTCTGATTTCAGAATATGATTGTGTGTTGCAGTCAGCACCAGAATTCAGCCTTCTGATGTATTACCATAGTTTATTATTCACTAAATTAGTTGGCTCTCAAAATAGTGATTGCAAAATATTGATATTTTGCTTCCCTCACTTATAAGCACACTGTGTATTAAAAATATTGAATTTTACCTGATTCCTGTGCTTTCAGAAAACAGCAAAGTTGATAAGTTCCCTTACCCTTTTGTGTTCCAGGAAATGGTTAACTACAAAAGACACTCATGCCCTTATATATTCCAAAATAAGCCCAGTCTCTATCCCTTCTCATGACTCCCAACTGGATGACTCCCTTGCCCACCTGCTTCTATAAAATCAAGGCCCCTTCTTTTTCTTTTACATGTTCCTCATTAAGAAAGATAAGTTGCTGTAGCCTTACTTGTCATCTCTTTAATTGTCTAATGCTATTTTATTCACATACCACTCCCTGTCAACGGAGTGAATTATTAAAAGTTTGGTGAATTCCAGAGCTTAAAAATTCTTATGCATTGTGGAAACTGGACCCATTTGTAGCCTACTCTATTTATTGTCTATTCTATATTAACATGACTTTACTATTCCATTGCTTTCACCAATGTAACTTTAGTATTCCAGAAAATACTTGCCTGGGAAGACAAACAAGGCAAACCATGTTATTGTTCATGCTAGGATTTTTTTTTATTTTTTAAAGATTTTTATTTATTTACCAGAGAGAGAGAGAGAGAGCACAAGCAGGGGGAGTGGCAGGCAGAGTGAGAGGGAGAAGTAGGCTCCCCGCTTAGCAGGGAACTGGATGCAGGACTTGATCTCAGGACCCCGGATTGTGACCTGAGCTGAAGGCGATGTTTAACCGACTGAGCCACCCAGGCGTCCCTCTAGGATTTTTTTCTTTTTAAGTAGATTCCACACCCAACGTGGAACCCAACACAGGGTTTGAACTCACGACCCTGAGATCAAGACCTGAGCTGCTGAGATTAAGAGTCAGATGCTTAACCAACTGAGCCACCCAGGTGCCCCAATTTCTACGACCTTCTTAAAAGGACCCATCGAGTTTTCACTATGTTGTGTCCATCAGTCCTAATCACACCCCTACATTTTAAGACTCACCTTAATCCACACTAAAATCAATATATATCTCAACTTTGCCCTTCCCTCTCTGAACACACTATTGGGACTTTATTCTCAGTGCTATCTTTCCAAAATTGCATTGGTCATATTTTGGGGAGCCAGAATTTTTAAATAATCAAGAAAGAGTTTTCAGTTTCATTTCATTTCTTTTAAATTAATTGTTTATTTATTTAATTTTTAAAATATTTTATTTATTTATTTTTCAGAGAGAAAGCACTCGCACAAGCAGGGGGAGTGGCAGGTAGAGGGAGAAGCAGGTTCCCCACTGAGCAAGGAGCTGATGTGGGACTTGATCCCAGGACCCTGAGATCATGGCCTGAGCTGAAGGCAGACAGTTAATCAACTGAGCCACCTAGGAGTCCCAATTTTTTTAGGTTTTTAGGCTTTTTAAAATAATGCTTCTGATAGCCATTACTTCTATGTTTATCTTTGCTTTTTAAAACCAAAACATTTCTAAAATTTATGAATATCACCTCATTTTCATGGAAAAGATGGGGAAAAAACCTCTCAATTTACAATATGCATGTTTCCCTTAACAGAATAAACAGTTTCCTTAGTCTAGACATAAAGAAGTTTCCTCAATAACTGATCTCTTAAGCTCAAAATGTTCTTCTCCCTTTTTTATTTTTCTATATTTTTCAAGTTAATGACCTATTCATCTCCCACCAAGGTGGCCAACTGATTCTAATGGTCTCATTACAAACACTCCAGTTCTCCTTGCTCCCTAGTTAGCTGACTTTATAAAGAACTGATTTAAATATAATAGGCTCTATCTGCCAATTTAATTTGTATACTTTATGAGGAACTTAGAACAAGGATACTAGACAGTTTCAAGGACAGGTACAACATGTCCTCAGCAGTGATTCTCAAACTTAAGGATTCTAGGGTAACTTTTTTTTTAAAGTAGATTTCAAGGTAGAATCAATAGTCCACATTTTTCCCTGAACAACTGAGGTGATTCTGATGTGATTGAAAAACACTAATCTAGGGCGCCTGGGTGGCTCAGTTGGTTAAGCGACTGCCTTCGGCTCAGGTCATGATCCTGGAGTCCCTGGATCGAGTCCCGCATCGGGCTCCCTGCTCGGCGGGGAGTCTGTTTCTCCCTCTGACCCTCCCCCCTCTCTCTCGTTCTCTCTCTCTCAAATAAATAAATAAAATCTTAAAAAAAAAAAAAAGAAAAACACTAATCTATATGATATTTAAACTCTTTTAAACTATCTCCAAACTTTTTTGATTCTATAGGCTTGAAAGTAAAATATTTTTGAGCATATACCACTTTCCCCATAAATATATTTATTTAAATAATTCTCTTGGCTACAAAGTTTTCACTTCCTTTGTTATTTTTTCTGTCAGAGAGATAGTACTGTCTTTTTTTTTTCCTCAGCATAGGAATTTGGAGGAAGTTTTAAAATCTTCCCCTCCCTTTATTTAAAATCAAGTCCAGTCATCCTTTTCATTCATGACCTCTTATTGGTTACCTTTGCTGTGACTTTTCCAGGTTTTCATCATCTCATGTTTCCATGATTTGCAGTGTTTGCCATTGATTATTTCTAAACTTAATGGATCTTGCACAAAGTTATCAGTTATATATTTTTTAAGATTTTATTTATTTGAGAGAGAGAGAGAGAACAGAGTGAGAGTGAGAGTGAGAGTGAGAAACTGACTCCTTGCTGAGCAGAGAGTCTGATGTGGGGCTCGATCCCAGGACCCTGAAATCATGACCTGAGCTGAAGACAGACGCTTAACCAACTGAGCCACCCAGGTGCCCCAGTTAAATTTTCTTTTTTTTTTTTTTAAGATTTTATTTATTTGACAGAGAGAGAGATAGCGAGAGCAGGAACACAAGCAGGGGGAGTGGGAAAGGGAGAAGCAGGCCTCCCGCCGAGCAGGGAGCCCGATGCGGGACTTGATCCCGGGACCCCGGGATCATGACCTGAGCCGAAGGCAGACGCTTAATGACTGAGCCACCCAGGCACCCCCCCCAGTTAAATTTTCTTAATAACAAAGCAAAACAAAGCAAAGCAGAGCAAAACAAAACTCCCATTGTGTGTGAGACTATATTATGGCCACCTTTTGACTGTTTCTTGTTGTCCTCTTCCTAACTCTAAAATCCATAGGGAGATACTCTGATTTGGATTCAGCAGACAAGGAATTTATTAAAGAGTTTCCTTGGGATCAGAACCTGTGGAAGGGAAGGAAGCAGCCAGATTGCGTAGAGGATAAGTCGAACTTCAGTGTAGCCCCTTGAATTGCCCTGGAACTGGGGTTGCTCTTCATTGAGTTAGAAAGGCCAGGTCTTTAAAGTTGCCATCCATCAGTCATTGGCTACCACAAGAAGGAATATAACTGTCCCTGGGCAAGGCAGCTCTCTGCATCTGAGACAATCTAGAAAAGGCTAGCATTGAAGACTGTCTACAGACAGCATTCCCAGCAGTTCTGAAGAACTGCACTTCAGCAAAGAGGATCCAGGCAGCACATCTCCATATCCCACACTTCTTAGTCTAGATGTGAAGATTTGCTTTATCTCCCAAACCAACGTTAATATCCATACCCTTGATGCTTTCACAGAACCTACAAGAATCATAGATTCAGATATTATAGTAGCAATAGACACTGGGTAGCTTTATGGAAAAATATTTAACATTTGCTAATTAACCTGCGAGGAAACTATGTTACATTCTAGAAAAGGCAAAACTATAGGAGATGATACAAAGTTCATTGGTTGCCAGAGGTTGTGGGGAGGAAAGATGAATAGGTGGAGCACAGAGGATTTTTAGGGCAGTAAAAATATTCTGTATATGATATTATAATGATGCATACACTCATTATACATTTGTATAAACCTATAGAATGTACAACACCAAGAATAAGCAATAAACTATATTGTGGGTGATTATGGTGTATCAATATACGTTCATCAATTATAACAAATGTACCATCTGGTGTGTGATGTTGATGATGGAGTATACCATGCATATGGGGTTAAAAGACATACAGGAAATCTCTATATCTTCCTCCCAATTTTGTTATAAGCTTAAAACTGCTCTAAAATACAGTCATTAAAAATTAGAAAGAAACATAAATAATAATCTATAGAAAGAAAAACTAAGAAAAGAATTCCATTTACAAATGCATCAAAAAGAATAAAGTAACTAGTAATCAATTTAACCAAGGAAGTGAAAAACCTATACACTAAAAGCTACAAGATATTGATGAAAGAAATTGAAGAAGACAAATAAATGGAAAGATATTCTCTGCTCATAGGTTGAAAGAATTAATATTGTTAAAATGTCCACACTACCCAATGTACAGATTCGAAGCAAGCCCTATAAAATTCCAATGACATTTTTCTCAGAAATAGAAAAAACTATCCTAAAATGCATATGGAAACATGAAAAATCCCAAGTACCAAAACCATCTTGAAGAAAGAAGAACACAGCTGGAGGCATCACACTCCCTGATTTTAAACTCAAATCTCAAAAAATTTGTCAGAAAGACAAATATTGTATGATCTCACTTATATGTGGAATCTAAATAAAACAAAACTAGCTCATAAATACATAAAATGTTACAAAGCTATAGTAAGTTTTTAAAAAGATTTTATTTATTTATTTGCCAGACAGAGAGAAAGAGAGAGCATAGGCAGGGGGAGTGGCAGGCAGAGGGAGAAGCAGGCTTCCTGCTGAGCGAGGAGCCTGATGCAGGACTCTATCCCAGGACCCTGAGGTCATGACCTGAGCTGAAGGCAGACTTTAACCAACTGAGCCACCCCGGTATGCCACAAAGCTATAGCATTTAAACAGTAAGGTATCAGCACGTCAATGAAACCTAATACACAGCTCAGGAATAAACCCATACATACATATATGTCATTTAATTTACAGCAAAAGAGCCCAGAATATACAATATACAGTCTCTTCAATAAATAATGTTGGGAAAATTGGACAGTCACATGGAAAAGAATGAAACTGGACCACTATTTCACACCATACACAAAAATTAACCCAAAATAGATTAAAGACTTGAATATTAGACCTGAAACCATAAAACTCCAAGGAGAAAATATAGGCAGTAAGCCTCTTGACATAGGTTTTGGTGATGATATTTTGCACCCAATACAAAAAGCAAAAGCAACAAAAGCAAACATAAATAAGTATAACTAGACCATACTAAAAAGCTTCTATAGCAAAGGAAACCATCAACAAAATTAAAAGACAACTTACTAAATGGGAAAAAATATTGGCAAATTTTATATCTGATAAGGGGCTAATATGTAAAATATAGAGAGAACTCATAAAACTCAATTAAAAACAACAACAAAAAAATTAAAAAATGAGCAGAGGTCCTGAATAGATGTTTTCCAAAGGAAGTATACAGATGGCTCACAGGTATATGAAAATATGCTCAATATCACTAATTATTAGGAAAATAGAAACCAAAACCACAATGAAATATTACCTCATGCCTGTTAGAATGGCTTTTATAAAAAACACAAGAGATAACAAAAGTTGTCCAGGATGTGAAGAAAACGAAATGCTTGTAGACTGTGGGTGGGAATGTAGATTGGTGCAACCACTATGAAAAACACTATGAGGATTCTTCAAAAGTTAAAAATACAACTACCAATGATCCAGCAATTCCACTTCTGAATATTTATCTGAAGAAAATGAAAACACTAACTTGAAAAGATATATGCACCTTCATATTCATTGAAGCATTATTAATAGTAGCAAAGACATGGAAACAAGCTAAATGTTCACTGGTGGACAAATGGATAAAGGACATGTGATATATATCTACAATGGAATATTATTCAGTCATAAAAAGGTGTAAAGTTTGCCATTTGTGACAACATTGATGGACCTTGAAGGCATTATGCTAAGTGAAATAAGTCAGGCAGAGAAAGACAAATATGTATGATCTCACTTATATGTGGAATCTAAATAAAACAAAACCAGCTCATAAATACATAAAACAGATTGCTGGTTGCCTGCAGCCGAGGGTCGGAGGGGAGGGAGTGGGCAAAATAGGTGAAGGTAGTCAATAGGTATAAACTTCCAGTTGTAAAACAAATGAGATATGGGTATGCAATATACAGCATGGTGATTAAAGTTAATACTAATGTATTGTATATGTGATAGTTTTTAAGAGAATAAATCTTAAAAGTTCTTAGCACAAGAAAAAAGTCTGTAATCATGTATGGTGATGGATGTTAACTAGATTTATTGTGGTGATCATTTCACGATATACACAAAGATCAAATTATTATGTTGTACATTTGAAGTTAATAAATGTTGTATGCCAAGTATACCTCACTAAGAAAAATTAAAAGAAACAAGTAAGCAAAAAAGCCCAATTATAAAATTAATACCAAAATGTCAAAATCAAAAACGTATAAAACATATAAAGCCTCTGCTAATGAAACCTCTCCTAACTTGCCCTTGCATTACTGTGCACACATAATAAAGGTAAAAATTCTTATTTTTATACATGAAAAATGACGAATAAACTAATGACACTATCTAGGATAAAGAGATATTAATTATAAGACAATTGTCACTGTTTGGAATAAATCTATGCGGGCTCTCACTCATGGCAAATCCCCATCTTCTATCTGTGATACAATTTTACCTGAGAAAAGATAAGATGGCCAAGATCTCATTTTTTTAAAATTTTTTTATTGTTATGTTAATCCCCATACATTACATCATTAGTTTTAGATATAGTGTTCCATGATTCATTGTTTGTGCATAACACCCAGTGCTCCATGCAGAACGTGCCCTCCTCAATACCCATCACCAGGCTAACCCATCCTCCCACCCCCCTTCCCTCTAGAACCCTCAGTTTGTTTTTCAGAGTCCATCGTCTCTCATGGTTCTTCTCCCCCTCCGATTTCCCCCCCTTCATTCTTCCCCTCCTGCTACATTCTTCTTCTTCTTTTTTTCTTTCTTAACATATATTGCATTATTTGTTTCAGAGGTACAGATCTGAGATTCAACAGTCTTGCACAATTCACAGCGCTTACCAGAACACATACCCTCCCCAGTGTCCATCACCCAGTCACCCCATCCCTCCCACCCCAACCCCCACTCCAGCAACCCTCAGTTTGTTTCCTGAGATTAAGAATTCCTCCTATCAGTGAGGTCATATGATACATGTCTTTCTCTGTTTGACTTATTTCGCTCAGCATAATACCCTCCAGTTCCATCCACGTTGTTGCAAATGGCAAGATCTAATTCTTTTTGATGGCTGCATAATATTCCATTGTATATATATACCACCTCTTCTTTATCCATTCATCTGTTGATGGACATCTTGGCTCTTTCCACAGTTTGGCTATTGTGGACATTGCTGCTATAAACATCGGGGTGCACGTACCCTTTCGGGTCCCTACTTTTGTATCTTTGGGGTAAATACCCAGGAGTGCAATTGCTGGATCATATGGTAGCTCTATTTTCAACTTTTTGAGGAACCTCCATACTGTTTTCCAGAGTGGCTGCACCAGCTTGGAGTCCCACCAACAGTGTAGGAGGGTTCCCCTTTCTCCGCATCCCCGCCAACATCTGTCATTTCCTGACTTGTTAATTTTAGCCATTCTGACTGGTGTGAGGTGGTATCTCATTGAGGTTTTGATTTGGATTTCCCTGATGCTGAGCGATATTGAACACTTTTTCATGTGTCTGTTGGCCGTTTGGATGTCTTCTTTGGAAAAATGTCTGTTCATGTCTTCTGCCCATTTCTTGATTGGATTCTTTGTTCTTTTGGTGTTGAGTTTGATGAGTTCTTTATAGATTTTGGATACTAGCCCTTTATCTGATATGTCATTTGCAAATATCTTCTCCCATTCTGTCAGTTGTCTTTTGGTTTTGTTGACTGTTTCCTTTGCTTTGCAAAAGCTTTTTATCTTGATGAAGTCCCAATAGTTCATTTTTGCCCTTGCTTCCCTTGCCTTTGGCGATGTTTCTAGGAAGAAGTTGCTGCGGCTGAGGTCGAAGAGGTTGCTGCCTGTGTTCTCCTTTAGGATTTTGATGGACTCCTGTCTCACATTGAGGTCTTTCAACCATTTGGAGTCTATTTTTGTGTGTGGTGTAAGGAAATGGTCCAGTTTCATTCTTCTGCATGTGGCTGTCCAATTTTCCCAACACCATTTGTTGAAGAGACTGTCTTTTTTCCATTGGACATTCTTTCCTGCTTTGTCAAAGATTAGTTGACCATAGAGTTGAGGGTCCATTTCTGGGCTCTCTATTCTGTTCCATTTATCTATGTGTCTGTTTTTGTGCCAGTACCATACTGTCTTGATGATGACAGCTTTGTAGTAGAGCTGGAAGTCCGGAATTGTGATGCCGCCAGCTTTGCTTTTCTTTTTCAACCTTCCTCTGGCTATGCGGGGTCTTTTCTGGTTCCATACAAATTGTAGGATTATTTGTTCCATTTCTTTGAAGAAAGTGGATGGTATTTTGATGGGGATTGCATTGAATGTGTAGATTGTTCTAGGTAGGATTGACATCTTCACAATATTTGTTCTTCCAATCCATGAGCATGGAACGTTTTTCCATTTCTTTGTGTCTTCCTCAATTTCTTTCATGAGTATTTTATAGTTTTCTGAGTACAGATCCTTTGCCTCTTTGGTTAGATTTATTCCTAGGTATCTTATGGTTTTGGGTGCAATTGTAAATGGGATCGACTCCTTAATTTCTCTTTCTTCCGACTGGTTGTTGGTGTATAGGAATGTCACTGACTTCTGTGCATTGATTTTATATCCTGCCACTTTACTGAATTCCTGTATGAGTTCTAGCAGTTTTGGGGTGGAGTCTTTTGGGTTTTCCACATAAAGTATCATATCATCTGCAAAGAGTGAGAGTTTGACTTCCTCTTTGCCAATTTGGATGCCTTTGATTTCTTTTTGTTGTCTGATTGCTGTGGCTAGGACTTCCAATACTATGTTGAATAGCAGTGGTGATAGTGGACATCCCTGCCACGTTCCTGACCTTAGGGGGAAAGCTCTCAGTTTTTCCCCATTGAGAATGATATTCGCTGTAGGTTTTTCATAGATGGCTTTTATGATATTGAGGTATGTACCCTCTATCCCTATACTCTGAAGAGTTTTGATCAAGAAAGGATGCTGTACTTTGTCAAATGCTTTTTCTGCATCTATTGGGAGGATCATATGATTCTTGTTCTTTCTTTTGTTAATGTATTGTATCACGTTGATTGATTTGCGGATGTTGAACCAACCTTGCAGCCCAGGGATAAATCTGACTTGGTCGTGGTGAATAATCTTTTTAATGTACTGTTGGATCCTATTGGCTAGTATTTTGGTGAGAATTTTTGCATCCATGTTCATCAGGGATATTGGTCTGTAATTCTCCTTTTTGATGGGGTCTTTGTCTGGTTTTGGGATCAAGGTAATGCTGGCCTCATAAAATGAGTTTGGAAGTTTTCCTTCCATTTCTATTTTTTGGAACAGTTTCGGAAGGATAGGTATTAATTCTTCTTGAAATGTTTGGTAGAATTCCCCTGGGAGGCCATCTGGCCCTGGGCTTTTGTGTTTTGGGAGATTTTTGATGACTGCTTCTATTTCCTTAGTGGTTATAGGTCTGTTCAGGTTTTCTATTTCTTCCTGGTTCAGTTTTGGTAGTTGATACATCTCTAGGAATGCATCCATTACTTCCAGGTTATCTAATTTGCTGGCATAGAGTTGCTCATAATATGTTCTTATAATTGTTTGTATTTCTTTGGTGTTGGTTGTGATTTCTCCTCTTTCATTCATGATTTTGTTGATTCGGGTCATTTCTCTTTTCTTTTGGATAAGTCTGGCCAGGGGCTTATCAATCTTGTTAATTCTTTCAAAGAACCAGCTCCTAGTTTCGTTGATCTGTTCTACTGTTCTTTTGGTTTCTATTTCATTGATTTCTGCTCTGATCTTTATTATTTCTCTTCTCCTGCTGGGTTTAGGCTTTATTTGCTGTTCTTTCTCCAGCTCCTTTAGGTGTAGGGTTAGGTTGTGTACTTGAGACCTTTCTTGTTTCTTGAGAAAGGCTTGTATTGCTATATACTTTCCTCTTAGGACTGCCTTTGCTGTATCCCAAAAATTTTGAATAGTTGTGTTTTCATTTTCATTGGTTTCCATGAATTTTTTTAATTCTTCTTTAATTTCCTGGTTGACCCATTCATTCTTCAGTAGGATGCTCTTTAGCCTCCATGTATTTGAGTTCTTTCCGACTTTCCTCTTGTGATTGAGTTCTAGTTTCAAAGCATTGTGGTCTGAAAATATGCAGGGGATGATCCCAATCTTCTGGTACCGGTTGAGACCTGATTTATGACCTAGGATGTGATCGATTCTGGAGAATGTTCCATGGGCACTAGAGAAGAATGTGTATTCCGTTGCTTTGGGATGGAATGTTCTGAATATGTCTGTGAAGTCCATTTGGTCCAGTGTGTCTTTTAAAGTCTTTATTTCCTTGTTGATCTTTTGCTTAGACGATCTGTCCATTTCAGTGAGGGGGGTGTTAAAGTCCCCCACTATTATTGTATTGTCGTCAATGTGTTTCTTTGCTTTTGTTATTAATTGGCTTATATAATTGGCTGCTCCCATGTTAGGGGCATAGATATTTACAATTGTTAGATCTTCTTGTTGGATAGACCCTTTAAGTAGGATATAGTGTCCTTCCTCATCTCTTATTACAGTCTTTGGTTTAAAATCTAATTTGTCTCATATAAGGATTGCCACCCCAGCTTTCTTTTGGTGTCCATTAGCATGGTAAATGGTTTTCCACCCCCTCACTTTCAATCTGGGGGTGTCTTTGGGTCTAAAATGAGTCTCTTGCAGACAGCATATCGATGGGTCTTGTTTTTTAATCCAATCTGATAGCCTGTGTCTTTTGATTGGGGCATTTAGCCCATTTACATTCAGGGTAACTAACAAAAGATAGGAATTTAGTGCCATTGTATTGCCTGTAAAGTGACTGTTACTGTATATTGTTTGTGTTCCTTTCTGGTCTATGTTGCTTTTAGGCTCTCTCTTTGCTTAGAGGACCCCTTTCAAGATTTCTTGTAGGGCTGGTTTCGTGTTTGCAAATTCCTTTAGTTTTTGTTTGTCCTGGAAGCTTTTTATCTCTCCTTCAATTTTCAATGACAGCCTAGCTGGATATAGTATTCTTGGCTGCATATTTTTCTCATTTAGTGCTCTGAATATATCCTGCCAGTCCTTTCTGGCCTGCCAGGTCTCTGTGGATAAGTCTGTTGCCAATCTAATGTTTCTACCATTGTAGGTTACATATCTCTTCTCCCGAGCTGCTTTCAGGATTTTCTCTTTGTCTCTGAGACTCGTAAGTTTTACTATTAGATGTCGGGGTGTTGACCTATTTTTATTGATTTTGAGAGGGGTTCTCTGTGCTTCCTGGATTTTGATGCCTGTTTCCTTCCCCAAATTAGGGAAGTTCTCTGCTATAATTTGCTCCATTATACCTTCTGCCCCTCTCTCTCTTTCTTCTTCTTCTGGGATCCCAATTATTCTAATGTTGTTTCGTCTTATGGTATCGTTTATCTCTTGAATTCTGCCCTTGGGATCCAGTAGTTCTTTATCTCTCTTTTTCTCAGCTTCTTGATTTTCCATCATTTGGTCTTCTATCTCACTGATTCTTTCTTCTGCCTCATTTATCCTAGCAGTTAGCGCCCCCATATTTGATTGCACCTCATCAATAGCCTTTTTGATTTCTACTTGGTTAGATTTTAGTTCTTTTACTTCTCCAGAAAGGGTTTCTCTAATAACTTCCATGCTTTTTTCAAGCCCAGCTAGTATCTTTAAAGTGATGATTCTGAACTCTAGATCTGACATCGTACTAATGTCCGTATTGAGTAGGTCCCTGGCAGTCGGTACTACCTCTTGTTCTTTTTGTTGAGGTGATTTTTTCCATCTTGTCATTTTGTGCAGAGGAGAATAGATTAATGAGAGAACAAAATGCTAGCAGGGTAACAACGTCCCCAGAAAATATACTCTAAGCAAATCAGAAAAGACCTGAAGCAGTGGGAAAAGAAAGGGAAAGAGAGAAAAAAGAAAAAGAAAGAAAAAAAGAAAAAAGAAAAAGTTAAAGATAAAGATAAAAACAAACAAAAGCAGAACAAAACAAAACAAAACAAAAACAGAATGTGATCAAATATGATCAGGCTGGTTTATAGATCAGTGCCACACACTAGATTTTGGGTGTATTTTGGTCTGTTAAACAAAGTCCCTCCCAAAATTTTAAAGAAAGAAAAACTTATATATGTACAAAAATAAGGGTTGATATGATGAAGGGATGGAATATGACTGTAAAGATGGAAATTATAAAAAATTTTAAAAAAGGATTTGATAAGTTGTTTGAAAAAAGAAAGAAGAGGATTAAAAAAAAGAAAGAAAGAAAGAAAAAAGGGAGAGAATGTGATCAGGCAGGGGAGTAGAAAAAAACCATACACTAGAGATTTAGAGTATATTTTGATCTGTTAGAAGAAACTATCTCAAGATTTTAAAGAGAGAACAACTTATATATATATGCCAAATATACGGGTAACTACTATGAAGGGATAGAATATGACTTTAAAAATGAAAAATAAAAATGTTTTTTTTTAAAAAAGGGATTGATAAGATGTTGGTTGAAAAAGGGAAAAAGAAAAATTCAAAAAAAAAAAGAAAAAAAGAAAAAAGAAAAAAAGACAGTTAAAAAAAATAATTAACTTTGAAAGACTAAAGAATCATGGTAAAAAAGCCATGAATTCTATGTGCAGTATTCCCCTAGCGCTGGAATTCTGCCGTTCTCATTGATCGGTAAACTTGGTCTTGGCTGGCTGTTCTCGCTGATCTTCTGGGGGAGGGGCCTGTTGCCGTGGTTCCCAAATGTCTTTGCCGGAGGCAAAATTGCCCCGCCCTTGCCGGTCCGGGCTAAGTAATCTGCTCGGGTTTGGTCTCGGGAGCTTTTGCTCCCTGCAAGCTTTCCGTACAGCTTTGGAGGCAGAGAGTGAAAATGGCGGCCTCCCAGTCTCCGCCCCGGAGGAGCCGAGAACTCGGGGTCCCGCTCCTCAGCGAGCCCCCAGAGAAAAGCAGTCAGTCACTCCCGTCTCCCCGGTCTCCGGCCACACTCCGCGCTCACCCGGCCTGTGACCGCGCCTTTCTATCTGGCACACGACCCCGGGTGGAGTCCCCAAACCCAGCAGATCCCCGCGGTGCGCTCCCACACCTCTCCCGGGGGAAGAAGGTGAGCCTCCCCGGATCTGCCGCTTGTTGGGTCCCTGCTGGAGGAGCAGTGGCCCGACTGTGCCACGGATCACGGTTTATGACAACCCCGAGCTGAGAGCCCACGCCTGGGCTCCGTCTCTGCAGCCGGCTTCCCTGCTCCGATACCTGGGAGCTCTGCCGCACTCAGGCACCCCCGGTCTTTCTGTGACCCCGAGGGTCCTGAGACCACACTGTCCCGCGAGGGTTCCACCCCCCACTTCGCCACCAGAGTGACGTCCCTCAGCGGAGCAGACTTCTAAAAGTTCCGATTTTGTGCTCCGCGTCTCTATCACTTGCCAGAAGCGGCCGACGGAGGCCCCTCCCCCGCCGTCTATCCTCCCGAATAACGCCTCGGATTCACTTCTCCGCACGTCCTACCTTCCAGAAAGTGGTCGCTTTTCTGTTCAGAGAGTTGTTGCTATTCTTTTCTTCGATCTCCTGTTGAGTTTGTAGGTGTTCAGAATGGTTTGATCCCTATCCAGTTGAATTCCTGAGAGGAGACGAAATCCAGATCTCCTACTCCTCCGCCATCTTGCTCCGCCCCCTCAAGATCTCATTTTTTAAAAGCATTTTTATAGACCTAGAGACCCAAGATCTCAAAGCAAAACAAAATAGGACAGACTCTCTTTTGGAAAACATAGTACAAGTTTTCTACCTCATTACTCTATCGTTTTCATCTCCAAAAACCAAGATAATACTACCAATCCCACAAATGGATTAATGAAAAAACTAGAGAAAAGCTGGTAATTAAAATCTGAGCATATTATTCTTAAAGTTCAATGATTAAGGAGTGAGAGTAAGATCTCCAGTTGGTGAATGTTTGCAACAACACCCCCCTTCCCCAGACACACATAGAGAAGGAAGATGGGAGAATTGCAGATACAGGAAGTTATAAAGGAGGAGACAACACTGGTGTATGTTAGCACCACAAGAGAAATACAACCAGAACCTAAGAATTGGATAGAAAACGTCACACCTTAATCTGTTCTTGATATTTGGAAGAAGAAAGAAGTAGAGAAGTAGCTTGCTACTGGAAAACAAGCAGCATCAGGGGGTGATTTACTTAATAATTGCTGAGTAGAGGTGAGGAAGAAAGGACTCAGAAATAAAAAATGGAAGGTAACAGAGAGAAAGAGCTATGATAAAGAGGCACAGGCTGAAGCTAACAGGAAGCAAACCAGGCTGTAAGAGGATTTGAATGAGTTATGAGAGGTTTGCAAGAAAATTAAATACTGAACTGCAAAATAAAGACACATTGGAGACTTCCTGTCTGGACAAGATGACATAGACCTGGCTCTGTCTGCTCTCCCTGTGAAATAAAATTATAAACCCTGGGAATAACATGGGATAAAACCAGAGGGGAAGTCTACAAGCTGGTAAAGGAAGATGAACGTATTTGGGAGCCCAGGAGAGGAATTGTGAAGTAGCAGGGTTCCTTCCATCCCCTCACCCAACAGAAGAAGACAATCTAGACCATGGATTCCTTGACCCTCATGCTAGCAATAGCTGGCACTGTGTGGGCTCACCTTCCCAGTAGAATGCAGGTTCCTTTGACAATATCAGGTGAGCCACAACCACCAGCAGAAAGATCCATTAGGAACCTTGCTTACAATAAATGGCCAGGATAATGGCCCTCTTCTTCCACCAAACTGAGATTTCCCACCTTCAACCAAGAGATACTGGAAGGCCAAGCAGTACTGGCAAGAAGAATCCCATCATAGAAGGCAGCGTGGCCTGGGAAACACTCCCAGACACCCATAAGCAGAAGAACCACAAACAAATACCCATGGAGACTAGACTCATCATTTTTGTATGTCTGAGGCTCTCAGCCCCCATTGCAGACATTCATCTACCATTCCTTGGGAAAATCTTGTCCTGCAGGTAGTGCCAGAGGGACCGGTGGAAGACTGAGCAGCACCAGATAATACAAGTAGACCAAACAAAATCAGAAAGTTTCTGAAATTTAAGTTGTCTTTCAAACCACAGCCCACAAAAGAAGACCTGGACCTACAAAGTGAACCTAAACACAACGAGCATCTGCTAAAATAAAAGATTCAAATAGGGGGTGGCTCAGTTAGTTAAGTGTCTGCCTTTGGCTCAGGTCATAATACCAGGGTCCTGGGATCGAGCCCCATGTCGGGCTCCTTGCTAAATGGGGAGTCTGCTTCTCCCTCTGCCCCTCCCCCCACTTCTGCACGCACTCTCCCTTTCTCAAATAAATACATAAAATCTTAAAAAAGGGATTCAAATAGTACCAGAGTCACCAAACAGAATATATTAAGTGATAGAGTACAATAAAAAAAAAAAACATCCTTTGTAAGAGGAACCAAGAAAATCAGAACTTAAGTGAAAGACTTCAGCTGACACCAATAGCAAGATAAATCAGGTATAAGAATTATCACCCAAGAATTTTAAGCCAAATTCAATAAAAATGATTCAGCAACCAATTATAAATTTCCTTAAAAGAAATGGAAAGGTAAAAAGTTGAAGCAAGTAAATAGGATTAAAAAAAAAGTGGAAATTATAGAACTGAAAAATACAATAACAAAAAAACTCACTGGATGGACTAATTTTGATAATAGAATCAATGTATTTGAGAGAAGAGGAATAGAATGTATCCAATCTGAACAATAAAAAGAAAGTATTCTGAAAAATAAAGTGAACACAGCCTCAGGAAGCTGTAGAACTATAATAAAAAGTCTAACTTTCAAATCATGGGTGTCTCTGAAGGAGAAAGAGAGTAGGGCTGAATGAGTATTCCAAGAAATAATGGCTGAAAACTTCTCAAGTTAGGTGAATGATACAAACCAACAGATCTAAGAAGCTGAATGAACCTTGAACAGACTATTCCTAAAGAAATGCATGCACAGACACACCATATTAAACTTCTGAAAAGGAAGATAAAGAAAAAAATCTTGAAAACAGGCAAAGATGAATGACATATTACCTATTGGGAAATACCAATTTGAATAAAAGTAGATCTTCATCTGAAGCCATGGAGGCCAGAAGGAAGTGCACACTCATTTTAAAATACCAAAGGAGAAAAACTGTCAACCATAAATTCTTTATCTGGTGAAATTATTCTTCAGGAACAAAGGGAATAAAAGAAGAAAAAATAAGGGAATTTGTTACTAACAAAATGACTATTAAAGATTGGCTAAAGCAAGAACTTCAAATTCAAAGGAAATGACAAACTAATAATATGAAAAAATTAGGAAGGAAGAAGGAACAGTGGACAGAGCAGACACATGGAAACAGACTTTTTTTTTTTTTACCTTTTGACTCCATTTACCCACTTCTCCCACCTTCTACCTCCACCTCTACCTCTAGCAACCACCAATCCGTTCTCTGTATCTATGAGCTTGCTTTTTTTTTTTTACTCCACATAAATGAGATCATACGGTACTTATCTTTCTGTGCCTGACTTATTTCACTTAGCATAACGCTCTCCGTCCATCTATGTTATTGCAAAGGAAAAAATTTCATTTTTATGGCTCAAGAATATTCCATTATATATATATATGCGTATCATATATAATATTTTAGCTGCTATATAATATATATTATATGTAATTTATATATGTATATTTATAAACAATCTCTTTATCCATTCATCCATTGATTCACATTTAGGTGTTTCCATATCTTGGCTATTGTAAATAATGATACAATGAGCATAGGGATGCATAGATCTTTTCCAGTTAGTGTTTTCATTTTCTTCAGATAAACATCCAGAAGTGGAATTTGCTGGATTACATGGCAATTCTATTTTTAATTTTTTGAGGAACCTCCATATTGTTTACCATAGTGGCTGTACCAATTTCCATTCCCACCAACAGTGCACAAGAGTTCCTTTTCTTCCACATCTTCACCAACATTTGTTATTTCTTGCCTTTTGATTATAGCCATATTAATAGGTATGAGATGATACCTCATTGTGGTTTTGACTTGCATTTCTCTGGTGATCAATGATGTTGAGCATTTTTTCATGTATTTGTTGGCCATCTGTATATCTTCTTTTGAAAAATGTTTATTCACATTTCTACCCATTTTTAATTGGATTTATTTGGTTTTTTTGCTGAGTTTTATGAGTTCTTTATATATTTTTGGATATCAGCCCCTTATCAGACATATAATTTGCAAATGTTTCCTCCCATTTAGTAGGTTGCTTTTTATTTTGTGGACTGTTTCTTCCTTTTCTTTCTTTTTAAGGTTTATTTATTTATTTCAGAGACACAGAAAGAGTGCATGGTGGGGGGAGGGACAGAGAGGAAGCAAACCCCCAGCTGAGTGGGGAGCCTGTCTCAGGGCTCCTGACCTGGATATCATAACCTGAGTGAAACCAAGAGTTGGATGCTTAACCAGCTGAGCCACACATCAGGGATGGTTTCTTTTGCTGTGCAGAAGCTTTTTAGTTTGATGTAGTCCCACTTGTTTATTTTTGCTTTTGTTGATTTTGATTTTGGAGTCAGATTCAAAAATTCATCACCAAGACTTATGTCAAGGAGCTTACTGCCTTTTTCTTATTTTCTTCCTTTCTTCCTTCCTTCCTTCCTTCCTTCCTTCCTTCCTTCCTTCCTTCCTT